>NW_006922515.1:303733-320514 GCF_000298275.1 Orycteropus afer afer | reverse complement strand
CAATGACATGAGACAAAGTATATGTGAACTGCTGTATGAAAAGTGAATTTACTCTGTAAATCTTCACCCAAATCCTAATAAAAAATAAAAATAAAAAAAATAATACTTGTTTTGCTATAGTTTTTAATTCTAACATGATTTCCATGGTTGGGAATGATACACATACATTCTCACATTAGGTTCACAAAGTGTGGTCACTCCCTTTCAGTTATGCTCAAAACAGTAGAACATTGAAATTTCGTGAAATTATCCTTAATTTAGACATGAGAAACTTATTTATACTTTGATTTCAGTAGAGAGCAATGTGTGAGTCACTTCAGAGAGATTACACATGTGTTGTCCAGTTGCACTTGTTAAGGTGAATTGAAGGCATCATAGTTTGGCTAAGTTTTCAACAGAAAATTAATATACATGTTTGAGAAAGTTACAAGTACATTCTCTGATTGAGTTAACAACGTGTTGTTGATGCCACTCTGATACAAGCTTTTGTAAGAGATTTATACCTTACAGCATTTTCAGTTGTTTATAAAATGTGAATGTATCACATAGCTTTGTGTTATTTGAATGCTAGGTGAGATTCACTTTCTTAGAGTTAAATTGTACATTTTAACAATTCACTGGTAAAATGTAGGTTTAAGTATACCTGTATTGAAATAGTTTTAGAAAAGTAACATGATTTACATGGTTCTGAATGATGCACGTGCACTCTCTGATTAGGTTAACAAAGTGTGGTAACTCCCTTTCAGGTATTGTCAAAACAGTAGAATATTGAAATTTCTTGAAATTATCCTTGATTTGGACATGACAAACCTATTTACACTTTGATTTCAGTAGAAAACAAAGTGTGATTCACTTCACCTAGATTAACCATGCATTGTCCAGTTGCACTTAAGGTAAAATAAAGGCATCATAGTTTTGTTAAGTTCTCGACAGAAAATTAAAATATGCATTTGAGAAAGTTACAAATACATTCCTTGATTGAGTTAACAAAGTGCTGTTGCTGCCACTCTGATACATGTGTTTGTAAGAGATTTACACCTTACACCATGTTCACTAGGTTTACCGAATGTGAATATTCCACATATCTTTGTATTAGTTGAATGCAGCAATGTGTGATTCACTTCCTTTGAGCTAAATTTAACATTTCAAACATTCACTCTTAAAAAGTATGTTTACGAATAACTGTTTTGATATAGTTTTTGAACAGTAACACGATTTGCATGGTTTGGAAGGATGCACGACCATTCTCTGATTCGGATAACGGTGTGGTAACTCCATTTCAGGTATGTTCAAAAGAGTAGAACATTGAAATTTCTTGAAATTATCCTTGATTTAGACATGGCCAACTTATTGATACTTTGGTTTCTGTAGAAAACAAAGTGTGATTCACTTCAAATAGATGAAACGTGTTTTTCACTTGCACTTGTTCAGGTGAATTGAAGGCATCATATTTTTTCTAAGTTTTCAATAGAAACTTAATATACCCATTTGACCAAGTTACTTATACATTTTCTGATTGAGTTAACAAAGTGAAGATCTGCCATTCTGATCCATGCCATTGTAAGAGATTTACCACTTACAGCATTTTCACTTGTTTTACGAAACCTGAATGTATCACATATCTTTCTGTTATTTGAATGCTATGTGAGATTCACTTCCTTAGAGCTAAATTGTACATGTTAAACATTCACTCCTAAAATGTAGGCTTAAGAGTACTTGTTTTGGTATAGTTTTTGAACACTCTCACGATTTACATGTTTGGGAATGATGCACATACATTCTAACATTAGTTTAAGAAAGTGTGGTAATTCTCTTTCAGGTATGGTCAAAACAGTAGAACATTGCAGTTTCCTGAAATTATGCCTGATTTAGACATGACAAACTTATTTATACTTTGGTTTAAGTAGAAAGCAAAGTATGATTCACTTCACATAGATTGAACATGCATTTTCTAGTTGCACTTGTAAAGGTGACTTGAAGGCATCATAGTTTTGCTAAGTTTTCAACAGAAACTTAATATACACATTTGAAAATTTACAAGTATATTCTCTGATTGAGTTAACAAAGTGTTGTTGGTGCCATTCTGGTACATGCATTTGTTAAAGACTTACACCTTACAGCATTTTCACCAGGTTTACAAATTCTGAATGTATCACATCTTTGTGTTATTTGAATGCTATGTGATATTCACTTTCTTAAAGCTAGATTGTACATTTTAACCTTTCACTGCTAAAATGTAGATTTAAGAATACTTGTTTTCCTATAGTTTTTAATTCTAACGTTATTTACATGGTTGGGAATGATACACATATGTTCTAACATCAGGTTCACAAAGTGTGGTAACTTCCTTTCAGGTACATTCAAAACAGTAGAACATTGAAATTTCTTGAAATTATCCTTAATTTAGACATGAGAAACCTATTTATACTTTGATTTCAGTAGAGAGCAATGTGTGAGTCACTTCACATAGATTACACATGCATTGTCCAGTTGCACTTGTTAAGGTGATTTGAAGGCATCATAGTTTGGCTAAGTTTTCAACAGAGACTTAATGTACACGTTTGAGAAAGTTATAAGTACATTCTCTGATTGAGTTAACAAAGTGCTGTTGATGCCACTCTGATACAAGCTTTTGTAAGAGATTTATACCTTACAGCATTTTCAGCTGTTTATAAAACGTGAATGTATCACATAGCTTTGTGTTATTTGAATGCTATGTGAGATTCACTTCCTTAGAGCTAAATTGTACATTTTAACAATTCACTACTAAAATGTAGGTTTAAGTATACCTGTATTGCAATAGTTTTAGAAAAGTAACGTGATTTACATGGTTCTGAATGATGCACGTGCACTTTCTGATTAGGTTAACAAAGTGTGGTAACTCCCTTTCAGGTATTGTCAAAACAGTAGAATATTGAAATTTCCTGAAATTATCCTTGATTCAGATATGACAAACCTATTCATACCTTGATTTCAGTAGAAAACAAAGTGTAATTCACTTCACATAGGTTAACCATGGGTTGTCCAGTTGTACTTAAAGTGAAATGAAGGCATCATAGTTTTGTCAAGTTTTTAACAGAAACTTAAAGTATAAGTTTGAGAAAGTTACATATACATTCCCTGATTGAGTTAACAAAGTGCTGTTGCTGCCACTCTGATACATGCCATTTTAATAGATTTACCACTTACAGCATTTTCACTTGTTTTACGAAACCTGAATGTATCAAATAACTTTGTGTTATTTGAATGCTATGTGAGATTCAATTCCTTAGAGCTAATTTGTTCTTTTTAAACATTCACTCCTAAAATGTACGTTTAAGAATACTTGTGTTGCTATAGTTTTGGAACACTTTCACGATTTACATGTTTGGGAATGATACACATACATTCTCACATTAGTTTAACAAAGTGTGGTAACTCTCATTCAGGTATGGTCAAAACAGTAGAACATTGCAATTTCTTGAAATTATGCCTGATTTAGACATGACAAACTTATTTATACTTTGGTTTAAGTAGAAAGCAAAGTATGATTCACTTCACATAGATTGAACATGTGTTGTCCAGTTGCACTTGTAAAGGTGAATTGAAGGCGTAATAATTTTGCTAAGTTTTCAACAGAAACTTAATATACACGTTTGAGAAAGTTACAAATACATTCTCTGATTGAGTTAACAAAATGTTGTTGGTGCCACTCTGGTACATGCGTTTGTAAAAGACTTACACCTTACAGCTTTTTCACTAGCTTTACAAATCCTGAATGTTCCACATATCTTTGTGTTATTTGAATGCTCTGTGAGATTCACTGCCTTTGAGCTAAATTATACATTTTAACCATTCTCTGCTAAAATGTAGTTTTAAGAATACTTGTTTTGGTGTCGTTTTTGAAGAGTAACATGTTTTACATTGTTCTGAATGATACACGTACATTCTCTGATTACGTTAACGAAGTGAGGTAACGGCCTTTCAGATATGTTCAAAACAGTAGAACATTGCAATTTCTTGAAATTATCCTTGATTTAGACATGACAAACTTATTGATACTTTGGTTTCTGTACAAAACAAAGTGTGATTCACTTCACATAGTTTTTCATGCGTTTTTCAGTTGAACTTCATGTGACTTGAAGGCATCATATTTTTTCCGTTTTCAACAGATACTTAATATACACATTTCTGCCACTCTGATAAATGCTTTTGTAAGAGATTTACACCTTATTCTGTTGTTTGGAATGCATCGGGATGGGAGTAACCACACTATGTTAACTCAATCCGAGAATGAATGTGTATCTTTTGCACCCTTCTAAATCAACTGTAGGCAGAAAATCACAATGAAACAAGTATTCGTAAAGCTGACTTTCAGCAACGTAATGGGTATATGTACAATTTCTTTAAACGTAACTGAGTCACACATTTCATTCTATTGAAACGAATGTTGGTGAATTTTTATGTCTTGAAAGTCAGCAAGAGCACTTTGCTTACTCAATGACAGAATGTATATGTAACTTTGTCAACACTGTAAGTCAAGTTTGTGTTGAAAACTTTTTAAAAACATGTATTCATGCAGTTCAGTTTAATAAATGGAACTTGTAAGCAATATAAAAATAACTTTGCTAATTCTGAAACATGGGTTATTTCAAGAAAAAACTAAACACTTTTGTTTTGTATGCAGCTGAATGGGAGTAACCACACTTTCTTGACCCAGTCAGATACTGCATGGGTATATTTCACAACCTTTTAATCAACTGAAAGTAGAAAAACTGAAATCAAACAAGTTTTCACAAAGCTGAATTTCAGTGGTGCAATGCTTATATTCACAATATAGCTAAAAGGAAATGAATTGCACTTTGCATTGTATTGAAACAATGGGTTGAAGAACTTTCATATCTTGGAAGCCAAGTGAAAATGTAGTAAGTTGGAAATCTCTCATAATTCATGTATCAGAATGGCAGCAACAACACTTTTTGAAATCAATCAGAGAATGTATGTGTAACTTTCTCAACCGTGTAAATCAAACTTTTTTGAAAAAATTTAGAAACGTGTATCAATCCTGTTCAGTTTAATACGTGGAACTTGTGCATTTAATCAATGCAAACTGAATTAAACATTGCCTTCTACTGCAAGCAATGTGTAAATTACTTTGACAAATGTAAAAGCAATGGTTAATAAAGAAATATGTAACTCTGTTATTTTGAATGCAGTGGTATGGGAGTAAGCACACTTTGTTAATTCAATCATAGAATGCATGTGTATGCTTTGCACCCATGCAAGTCATGTGTATGCACAACATCTACAATGAAACAATTATTAATAAAGCTGAATTTCAGCAGTGTAATGGGTATAAGCACAATTTCTTTAAAGTAACTGAGTCGCACATTGCATTCTGTTGACTCATAGGTTGACAGACTTTCACATATGAAAGGCAGCAGGACCACTTTATTAACTCCATCAGAGAATCTATGTGTAAGTTTGTCAACAGTGTAAATCAAGTTTATGTTGAAAAACTTTTAAAAGCATACACTCGTACAGTTCACTTGAACAAATGGAACTTGTAAGCAGTGCTTAAATAACTTTCCCACTTCTAAACCATGGGCTATTTCAAGAAATAATGAAACTCCATTGTTTTGTATGCAAGTGAATGTGAGTAACCACAGTTTATTGACTCAGTCAGCTAGTGCATGTGTATCATTTGCAACCTTGTAAATCAACTGTAAGCAGAAAAACTGAAATAAAAGAAGTATTCAAAAAGCTGAATTTCATCAGAGCAACACTTATATTCACAATTTAGCTAAAAGGAAATGAATTGCACTTTGCTTTGTGTGGAAACAATGAGTTGAGGAACTTTCGTGTCTCGTAAGAAGAGTGAAAATGCAATAAGTTGGAAATCTCTTATAATTCATGAATCAAAAGGGTAGGAAAAACACTTTTCCTGTTTCAATCAGAGACTGTATGTGTAACTTTGTCAACCATGTAAATCAAGTTTCTGTGGAAAACTCTTTAAAAACATATAATCATCCAGTTCATTTTAACAAGTGGAACTTGTACATTTAATCCAGGTGAACTGAATCACACTTTGTGTTCTGTTGAAGGCACCCTATGAATGACTTTAGACATCTAAAATCAAGGGTTATTAAAGAAATCACTAAACTCTGTTGTTTTGACTGCAATGGCATGAGAGTAACAACACTGTGTTAATTCAATCAGAGAATGCATGTGTATATTCTGCAACCTTGTAATTTAACTCTGCATACAAAATCTACCTTGAAACACTTATGCACAAAGCTAACTTTCAGCAGTGTGGAGCTTAAATGCAGACACACAAACACACAACTAGTGTGGCAGTAACCACACTTTGTTTACTCGAAAAGAGAATGCATGTGTATCTTTGGCAACTTTGTAAATCAAGTGTACCCACAAAACTACAATAAAACAAGGATTCATAAGGCTGAATTTCAGCAGGGCAAATGGTAATATGCACAATTTAGCTAAAAGGAACTGAATGACCTATTGCATTCTATTGAAACAAAGGGTTGAGGAAATTTCACAACTTGAATGCCAGGAACAACACATTTTTAACTCCATCAGAGAATGTATCTTTGTCAGCCGTTGTAAGTCAAGTTTATTTTGAAAACTTACTAGAAACATGTACTCATTCAGTTTGGTTTCACGAGTGGAACTTGTAAATTGAATCAATGTGAACTGAATCGCACTTTGCAATCTATTGAAAGCAACGTATAAATGACTTTGGCAATTCTAAAAATAATGGTTATTAAAGAAATGGCTAAATTCTGTTGTTTTGGATGCATCAGGATGGGAGTAAACACACTTTGTTAACTCAATCAGAAAACGCACGTGTACCTTTTGCAACCTTGAAAATCACTGGTAAGCTGTAAAACTAAAAATTGCTGTTCACAAAGTTGAATTTCAGCAATGCAATGTTGATATTCACAATTTACGTAAAAGGAAAGGAATTGCACTTTGCATTGTAGTGAAACAATGGGTTGAGGAACTTTCACATCTCGTAAGCTGAGTGAAAATGCAATAAGGTGAAAATCTCTCATAATTCATGTATCAGAATGGCAGCAACATCACTTTTTTAACTCAATCAGAGAATGTATGTGTAACTTTGTCAACCATGTAAATCAAGTTTTGTTGAAAATTTTTGGAAACATGTATTAATCCCATGCAGTATAACAAGTGGAAGTTGTACATTTAACAAATGTGAATTGAATCACACTTTGCATTCTACTGAAAGTGATGTATAAATGACTTTAACAAATCTAAAAGCAATGGTTGTTAAAGAAATAGCTAAACTGTGCTGTTTTGAGTGCATCGGATTGGGAGTAACCACACTATGTTAACTCAATCAGAGAATGCATTTGTGTCTCTCACAACCTTGTAATTCAAGTGTATACACAAAATATACACTGAAACAAGTATTCATAAAGCTGAATTTCAACAGGGTAATGAGTATATGCACAATTCTGTTAAAAGTAACTGAGTCGCACATTGCATCCTATTGAAATGAAGATTGATGAATTTTCATATCTGGAAAGGCAGCAGGAACAGTTTGTTCACTCAATCAGAGAATGTATGTGTAACTTTGTGAACAGTGTAAATCAAGTTTATATTGAAAACTCTGTCAAAACAGGTATTCATCCAGTTCAGTTTAACAAATGGAACTTGAAAGCAATGTATAAACTACTTTGCTACTTCTAAACCATGGATAATATCAGGAGAAGTAAACTCTATTTTTTGAATGCAGCTGAATTGGAATAACTACAGTTTGTTGAGAAGCTCTGGTAGCGTAGTGCCTAAGGCACTTGACTGCTAAACAGAAGGCTGGTGGTTCAAACCCACCAGCCACTCCTCAGAAGGAAGGTTGGTCAATCTACTTCCGTAGTGATATACCTCAGCAACCCAAGGAGGGTTGTTATGAGTCAGAGCCAATGCAATGGCACAAAACAACAACAACAAACACTTTGTTGACTCAGTCAGATATTGCATGTGTATCTTTTGCAATCTTGTAAATCATCTGTAAGTAGAAAAACTGAAATGAAAGAAGTATTCACAAAGCTGAATTTCAGCAGTGCAATGCTCATATTCACAATTTAATTAAAGGAAATGATCTCACTTTGCATTGTATTGAAGCAAAGGGTTGAGGAACTCTCAAGTCTTGTAAGATGAGTGAAAATGCAATAAGATGGAAATCTTATAATTCATGTATCAGAAGGGCATCAACAATAAGTTTTTAAACTCAGAGAATGTATATGTAACTTTCTCAACTGTGTTAATCAAGTTTATGTTGAAAACTTTTTTAAAACCTGTAATCATCTAGTTTATTTGAACAAGTGCAACACATACATTTAATCAAGGTGAACTGAATGACACTTTGTGTTCTGTTAAAAGCAATATGTAAATGACTTTGGCAATTTAAAATATAGGGGTTGTTAAAAAAAATTGCTAAACTCTGTTGTTTGAATGCAATGGGATGGGAGTAACCACACTTTGTTTCCTCAGTCAGAGAATGTATGTGTGTATTCTGCAACCTTGTAAATTAACTATGCATACAAAATCTACATTAAAACGAGTATTCACAAAGATTCACTTCAGCAGTGCAAAGTTTAAATGCACACACACACAAAAGTGTGGGAGTAACCACACTTTGTTAACTCAATTAGAGAATACATGTGTATGTTTCACAACCTTGCAAATCAAGTGCATGCACAAAATCTACACTAAAATAAGTATTCATAATGCTGAATTTCAGCAACACAAAAGTTATACGCCCAATTTAGCTAAAAGGAAATGAATGGCCCATTGCATTCTATTGAAACAAATGGTTGAGGAATTTTCACAGCTTGAATTCAGCAACAACATTTTGTTAACTCAATCAGGGAATGTGCATGAAACATTGTCACCCATGTATATCAAGTTTATGTTGAAGACTTTTTAAACACATGTATTTATCCACTTCAGTTTAACAAGTGAATCTATTTAATTTAATCATTGTGAACTAAATCACACTTTGAGTTCTACTAAAAGCAATGTATAAATAACGTTGCTACTTCTAAAGTCATGGGCTATGTCAAGAAATAGCCAAATCCTATTGTTTGAAGGCAGCTGAAATGGAGTAACCACACTTTGTTAACTCAATCAGATAGTACATATGTATCTTTTGAAACCTTGCAAATCAACTGCAAATACAAAAACTGCAATAAAAGAATTATTCAGATAGCTGAATTTCAACAGTGCAACACTTACATTCACAACTAACTAAAAGGAAATCAATCACACATTGAATTCTATTGAAACAATGGGTTGAGGAACTTTCACATCTTGTAAGCCAAATGAAAATACAGTAAGATGGAAATCTCTTATAAATCATGTATCAGAATGGCAGCAACAACATTCTTTTTTAAAAACTCAGTAAATGTACATGTAACTTTGTCAACCATGTAGTCAAGTATATATTGAAAACTTTTTAAAAACAAGTGTTCATCCAGTTCAGTTTAACAAGTGGAACTTGTACATATTATCAATGTGAACTGAATCTTACCGTGCTTTCTGCTGAAATCAAGGTATAAATAACATTGCTACTTGTAAAATAATGAGTTATTTCAGGAAATAGCTGAACTCTATTGTTTTGAATGCAGCTGAATGAGAGTCACCACACTTATTAACTCAATCAGATAGTGTATGTGTATCTTTCACAATTTTGTAAATCAACTGTGAGAAGAAAAACTGCAAAAAAAGAAGTATTTGCAAGGCTGAATTTCAGCAGTGCAATGGTTAAATGCACAATTAGACTAAAGAATTGAATCCCCCATGACATTCTAAAGTAACAAATGTTTAAGGAAATATCACATATTGTAAACCAAGTAAAAATGCAATAAGGTGGAAATCTCTGATAACTTCATGTATCTGAATGGCAGCAACAACACTTTTTTTAACTCAATCAGAGAATGTATATGTAACAATATCAACTGTGCAAGACAATTTTATGTTGAAAACTTTTATAAACAGGTATTCATTCAGTTTAATTTAACATTGACCCCAATTTAGCACAATGCAACATCTCTCCCACTTCCTCCCAATAGGTACCGCTTCCCTGTGACCATCCCTCCATGCACTCCTACCCCCTGAGCTGTCTCCCTGTGCCTGAGAAGCCCTTCTTTCTCTCTTGATTGTTCTCTCCAAGGAGTGTATCTACCTCAGATAAATGTTCAGTATGCCTGTCTACTGCTCGGTTGGAAGCTAAAGGTGGGTGTTCCATTCCAGACCCGAAGGGCAGCTAGGGATCATAGTCTCAGTGGTTCCACCAGGCTCCATCGGGCCAGTAAACCTATTCCCCCTTTTTTTTTCAAATGATTTTGAGTTTTTTCCACATTGTTCCCCCATCTATCCAGGATCTCTTACAAAGATTCTCTTCCAAGTGGTTGACAGTAGTAACCAATCACCGTCTATTTCTTCTGGTCTCATAGTCATATAAACTGCAGATTGGATAGTGTACCAGTCGCTAGGACTGATTGTTTCCATGAATTTTTGGTTTTCTTCATTCTTCTTGGCCCTGTAGGAGGAGAGACACATTGTTGCATCTAGATGGCAGCTTGCAAGCTTTTAAGATCTCAGTCGCTACTAGCCACAGTAGAAGGTGGAACAATGATTTGTGTAGTATGTTATGACAATCGAGCTTGATGTCCTCTGGGACTATGGTCCTGAGCCCACAGTTTCAACTACTCAGTCCCTGAGGAAGAGAAAGACATAGAGAGGTACGTGCGAAGTACAGACAACAAAGAAGAACCCTTTTGCACATATAATATGATGTGCTCAGTGAAGGCAAACACGGGTATATGGGTGGATAGGTGGGTGGACAGGCTGAAATATGTATTTATATGAAGTGGAGAGTGCACCCAGTAACCACACTTTTTCTTAACTCAATGAGATACTGCATGTGTATCTTTTGCAACCTTGTAAACCAACTGGAAGTAGAAAAACTGCAACAACAACAAAAAAGTATTCAGATAGCTGAATTTCAGAAGTGCAACAGTTATATCCACAATTTAGAGAACAGGAACTGAATTACCCTTTGCAATGTATTGAAACAAAGGGTTGAGGAACTTTCACAGCTTGAATGACAGCAACAACACATTGTTGACTCAATGAGAGAATGTGTGTGTAATTTTGTTAACCGTGTAAATCAAGTTGATGTTGAAAACTTTTTAAAAACATATATTCACCCCATTCAGTTTGACAAGTTGAACTTGCACATTTAATCCACGTGAACTGAATCACACTTTGCGTCTACTGAAAGCAGCTTATAATAACATTGCTGCTTGTAAAAGCATGGGTTATTTCAAGAAACAGCTGAACTTTATTGTTTTGAATGCACCTGAATGTGAGTAACCACACTTTGTGTGAAAATGCAATAAGGCATTTTGAAGGCAGCTGAATGGAAGTAACCACACTTTGTTAACTCAATCAGATAAGTGTATGTGTATCTTTCGCAATTTGTAAATAAATTGTAGGTAGAAAACTGAAAAAAAGTATTCGCAAAGCTGAATATCAGCAGTGCAACGGTTAGATGCACTATTTAGCTGAAGAACTGAATCACCATTCATTGTTTTCCAGAGTAACAAAGGTTTGAGGGAATTTCACATCTTGTAAAGCAAGTCAAAATGCAATAAGGTGGAAATCTCTTATAACTTCATGCATCATAATGGCTGCAACAACACTTTTTTAAACTCAATCAGAGAATGTGTGTGTAACAATATCAACTGTGTAAGTTAAGTTTACGTTAAAAACTTTTTATAAACAGGTATTCATTCAGTTCAGTTTAACAAGTGGAGCTTGTTCATTTAATCAATGTAAACTTTGCATTCTACTGAAAGCAATGTACAAATGACTTTGGCAATTTTAAAAGCAATGCATATTAAAGAAATAGCTAAACTCTGTGGTTTTGAATGCAGTGGGTTGGAAGTAACCACACTTTGTTAACTCAATGAGAGAAGGCATGTGTATCTTTTGCAACCCTGTAAATCAAGTATATGTAAAAAATCTACAATAAAACAAGTATTCACAAAGCTGAATTACAGCAGTGGAATGGTTATAAGCACAATTTAGTTAAAAGGAACTGAATTGCCCATTGCAATGTATTGAAAAAAGTGTTGAAGAACTTTCACATCTTGAATGGCAGCAAGAACACTTTGCTAACTCAAAGTTGAAGACTTTTTAAATACATCTATTCATCCACCTCAGTTTATGAAGTGGATCTTGTAAATTTAATCCACGTGAACAGAATCACACTTTGCATTCTACTGAAAGCAACGTATAGATAACTCTGACACTTCTAAAACATTGGTTATGTCAAGAAATAACTAAACTCTATTTTTTGAAGGCAGCTGAATGGAAGTAACCACTCTTTGTTAACTCAATGAGATAGTGCATGTGTATCTTTTGCAACCTTGTAAATCAACTCTATGTAGAAATCTGCAATAAAAGGAGTATTCAGATATCTGAATATCAGCAGTGCAATGCTTATATTCACAATTTAGCTAAAAGGAAATCTATCACACATTGCATTCTATTGAAACAATGGGTTGAGGAATTTTCACATATTGTAAGCCAAGTGAAAATGCAATAAGATGGAAATCTCCTATAATTCATGTATCAGAATGGAAGCAACAACACTTTTTCAACTCAATCAGAGAATGCATGTGTAACTTTGTAATTCAAGTTTATGTTCAAAATTATTAAAAACATGGATTCATTCAGTTCAGTTTAGCAAATGGAACTTGTACATTTAATCAATGTGAACTGAATCACACATTGTGTTCTACTGAAAGAAACATATACATGAGTTTGGCAATTCCCAAAGTAATGGTTAGTAAAGAAATAGCTAAACTCTGTTGTATTGAAGGCAGCGGGATGGGAATAACCTCACTTTGTGAACTCAATCCGATAATGCATCTGTATCTTTTGCAACCCTGTGAATCAAGTGTAAGTAGAAAAGGTCCAACAAAAAATTATTCACAAGACTGATTTTCAGCAGTGCAACAATTATATCCACAATTTATCTAAAAGGAACTGAATTGCCCTGTGCAATATATTGAAACAAAGGGTTGAGGAACTTTCACAGCTTGAATTGCAGCAGAAACACTTTGTTAACTCAATCAGGGAATTTTGTGTAACATTTTGACCCGTGTAAATCAAGGTTATGTTGAACAGTACTTAAAAATATATATTCATCCACTTCAGTTTAACAAGTGGATCTTGTAAATTTACATAATGTGAACTGAATCACATTTTGTATTCTACTGAAAGCAATGTATAAATAACTTAGTCACTTGTAAAGGCACGGGTTATTTCAAGAAATAACTAAACCCTATTGTTTTGAATGCAGCTCAATGGGACTAACCACACTTTGTTAACTCAATGAGGTAGTGCCTGTGTATTTATCACAATCTTGTAAATCAACTGTAAGTGGAGAAACTGGAAAAAAAGAAGTATTGACAAAGCTGAATTTCAGCAGTGCAAAGCTTATATTCACAATTTAGCTAAAAGGAAATCAATTGCACATTGCATTCTATTGAAACAGTGGATTGAGGAACTTTCACATCATGTAAGCCAACTGAAAATGCAATAAGATGGAAATATTTTATAAATCATGAATCGGAAGGGCAGCAATAACACTTTTTTAAACAATCAGTGAATGTATGTGTAACTTTGTCAACTATGTAAGTCAACTTTATGTTGAATACTTCTTATAAACATGTATACATTCAACTCAGGTTAACAAGTGGAACTTGTACATTTAATCAATGTGAACTGAATCACATGTTGCATTCTACTGAAAGCAACGTATAAATGACTTGGGTAATTGAGGCAATAAATGACTTCTGAGCAATGGTTATTAAAGAAATAGCTGAACTCTGTTGTTTTGAATGCAGCAGGATGAGGGTAACCACACTTTGTTAACTCAGTCAGAGAATGCATGTGTATCTTTTGCAAAATTGTAAATCAGGTGTATATTAAAAATCTACAATAAAACAAGTAATCACAAAGCTGAATTTTGCAGTGCAAGAGTTATATCCACAATTTAGCTAAAAGGATCTGAATCACACTTTGCATTCTATTGAAACAAGGGGTTGAGGAAATTTCACATTGTAAATGGCAGCAACAACACTGTGTTAACTCAATCAGAGAATGCATGTGTAACTTTGTCAACTCTGTAAAAGTTTATGTTGAAAATTTTTTGAAACATATATTCATCCAGTTCAGTTTAACAAGTGCAATTTGTACATTTAATCAATGTGGACTGAATCTTACCTTGTGTTCTACTGAAAGCAACCTATAAATAACATTGCTGCTTGTAAATGCATGGGTTATTTCAAGAAATAACTGAACCATATTGTTTCAAATGCATCTGAATGGGAATAACCACACTTGTTAACTCAATCAGATAGTGTATGTCTGTCTTTTGCAATTTGTAAATAAATTGTAAGTAAAAAAACTGAAAAAAATATATTCATAAATCTGAATTTCAGCAGTGCAACCGTTATATGCACAATTTAGCTAAAGAACTGAATCACCCATTGCTTTCCAGAGTAACAAAGGTTTGAGGAAATTTTACATCTTGTAAAGCAAGTAAAAATGCAATAAGATGGAAATCTCTTATAATTCATGTAATCAGAGTGGCAGCAACAACACTTTTTTAATTCAATCAGAGAATGTATGTGTAACTTTGTCAACTGCATAAATCAAGTTTATGTTGAAAACTTATTAAAAATGTGGATTCATTCAGTTCAGTTCAATAAGTGGAACTTCTACATTTCATCAATGAGTACTGAATCACACATTGTTTTCTACTGAAAGCAACGTATAAATGACTTTGGCAATTCCAAAAGCAATGGGTATTAAAGAAATAACTAAACTCTGTTGTTTTGAATGCAACAGGAAGGGAGAAACCACGCTCTGTGAACTCAATCAGATAATGCATCTGTATCTTTTGCAACCCTGTAAATCAACTGTAAGTTGAAAAACTGCAACAAAAATTATTCACAAAGCTGGATTTCAGCACTGCAACCGTTAGATGCACAATTTAGCAAAAGGAACTGAATTACCCTTTGCAATGTATTGAAACTAAGGATTGAGGAACTTTCACAGCATGAATTGCAGCAACAACACTTTGTTAACTTATCAGGGAATGTATGTGTAACATTGTCACCCTTGTAAATCAAGGTTATGTGAAGACTATGTAAAAACATATATTCATCCACTTCAGTTTAACAAGTGGATCTTGTAAATGTGATCAATATTAACTGAATCACACTTTGCATTCTACTGAAAGCAATGTATAAATAACTTTGTCACTTCTAAAGGCAGGAGTTATTTCAAGAAATAGCTAAAGTGTATTGTTTTGAACAGCCACTCCTTGGAAAGAAGATGGGGCAATCTACTTTTGTAGTGATACTGCCTCAGAAACCCAAGGAAGGGTCGCTATGAGTCTGTTCCAACTCGATGACACATAAAAACATCAATAACATTGTTTTGAAGGCAGTTGAATGGGAGTAACCACAGTTTGTTAACTCAATGAGATAGTGTCTGGGTAACTTTTGCTACCTTGTAAATCAACTGTAAGGGGAAAAACTGGAATAAAAGAAGTATTGACAAAGCCAAATTTCACCATTACAATGTTTATATTCACAATTTAGCTAAAAGGAAATGAATCCCCCATTGCATTCTAAAGTAACAAAGGTTTGAGGAAATTTCACACCTTGTCAACCAAGTGAAAATGCAATACGGTGGAAATCTCTGATAACTTCATGTATCAGAATGGCATCAACAACACTTTTTTTACTCAATCAGAGAATGTATGTGTAATGATGTCAACTGTGTAAGTCAAGTTTATGTTGAAAACTTTTTGTAAACAGGTATTCATTCAGTTCAGTTTAACAAGTGGAACTTGTGCATTTAATCAATGTAAGCTGAATCACACTTTGTGCTCTACTGAAAGCAGTGCATAAATGACTTTGGCAATTCGAAAAGCAATGGTTATTGAAGAAATAGCTAAACTTTGTTGTTTTGAATGCAGCAGGATGGGAGTAACCACACTTTGTTAACTCAATCAGAGAATGATGTGCATCTTTTGCAACCTTGTATGTCAAGTGTACTTGGAAAATGTACAATAAAGCAAGTATTCACAAAGCTGAATTTCAGCAGTACAATGGTTATATGCAAAATTTAGCTAAAACGAACTTAATTGCCCATTGGATTCTATTGAAACAAAGGGCTGAGGAACTTTCAAATCTTGAATTGCAGCAACAACACTTCCTTAACTCAATCAGAGAATGTATGTGTAACTTTGCCAACCTTGTAAATCAAGTTTATGTTGAAAGCTTTTTAAAAACAAGTATTCATTCAGTTTAACAAGTGAAACTTGTACATTTAATCAATGTGAACAAAATCTAACTGTGTGCTCTACTGAAAGCAATGTATAAATAATTTTTCTACTATCTAAAAGCATGGGTTATTTCAAGAAATAGCTAAACTCCATTGTTTTGAATGCAGTTGAATGGGAGTAACCACACTTTGTTAACTCAATCAGATAATGTATGTATATCTTTTCACAACCTTGTAAATCAACTGTAAGTAGAAAACCTGCATAAAAAGAAGTATTCGCAAAGCTGAATGTCAGCAGTGGAATGGCTATATACACAATTTAGCTAAAAGGAACTGAATCTCCCAATGCATTCTTGTGTGTATGTGTGTGTGTGTGTGTGTGTGTG
>NW_006922515.1:302807-303392 GCF_000298275.1 Orycteropus afer afer | reverse complement strand
CTCCAAATGATTTTGAGTTTTGTTCCACATTGTTCTCCCTGTCTATCAAGAGTCTCCTACATAGATCCCCTTCCAAGTGGATGACAGTGGTAGCCGGGCACCATCTAGTTCCTCTGGTCTCATAGTTGTACAGACTGCTAGGACCAACCATTTCCATGAAGTTTTGTTTTCTTCGTTCTTCCTTGCTCAGGACGAGGAGAGACTCATCGTTGCATCTAGATGGCAGCTTGCCAACTTTTAAGATCCCAGTCACTATTTGCCAAAGCAGGAGGTGGAACAATGTTTTGTATAGTATGTTATGACAATTGAGCTTGATGTTCCCTGCGACTATGGCCCCTCTTGGTAGCTGGCTGTGACCAAGCAGTGACCACTGCCTTGCCCCTTGTCAGCTCTACTATACACCTGGGAATTCTGATCATTCACATAAACATATACGATCATTGTCTGCCAACCCTATATATGTTCTTGGATACACTCCTCATTTCATAGGCATACCTAATTGTTTAGCCTGTCCACCCATCTATCCACCCATATACTCATGTTTGCCTTCACTGACAATGCAGTACTGTATGTGCAAAAGGGTTC
>NW_006922515.1:295491-299082 GCF_000298275.1 Orycteropus afer afer | reverse complement strand
AGTGACCGTGCACAGTCCTCCATGCAGTCCCTGGCTAGCAGGGTGATTTTTAGGTTAATTCTTAGGTCCTACCACCACTCAGGAATCTCCAAGCTGTCTGTGCCGTCAGGATCACTCAGGATCACTGCCAGACCACAGATCTGTATATCTCATTTTTTGGTATTTTCACACAAATTCTTCTGCTCGTTAGAGTTTACTGCACTTTTATAACGTTCTCTTCAAGGCTCAGGGATCCAGGATTACCTTCTGTGTCTGTGTTAATTGGTTTCCCTTTTCATTGTTGAAGAGGGTCTGGGCAGTCTTTCTGCCTAGTCAGCCATCTTGCTGGCCACTCCCGAGTTAATCCCAATGCATTCTAATGTAACAAATGTTTGAAGACATTTCATATCTTGTAAACCAAGTGAAAATGCAACAAAATGAATATCTGTTATAACTTCATGTATCAGAATGGCAGAAACCACTTTTTTAACTCAATCAGAGAATGTATGTGTAACATTCTCAAAAGTGTAAATCAAATTTATATTGGGAACTTTTAGAAACATATATTCATCCAGTTTAATAAGTGGGACTTGTACATTTAATCAATGTGAACTGAATCACACTTTGCATTCTACTGAAAGCAATGTATAAATAACTTTGTCACTTCTAAAGTCTTGGGTTATGTCAAGAAGTAACTAAACTCTATTGTTTGAAGGCAGCTGAATGAGAGTAACACACTAACTCAATCAGATACTGTCTGTGTATCTTTTGCAATCTTGTAAATCAACTGTAAATAGAAAAACTGCAATAAAAACAATATTCAGATAGCTGAATTTCAGCAGTACAATGCTTATATTCACAATTTAACAAAAGGAAATCAATTGCACATTGCAGTCCATTGAAACAATGGATTAAGGAACTTTCACATCTTGTAAGCCAAGTGAAAATGCAATAAAATGGAAATCTCTTACAAATCACGTATAAGGATGGCAGCAGCAACACTTTCCTAACTCAATCAGAGAATGTATGTGTAACTTTGTTAACTGTGTAAGTCAAGTTAATGTTGAAAACTTTTTACTTTTTATAAACATATATTCATTCAGTTCACTTTAACCAGTGGAACTTGTATATTTAATCAATGTGAACTGAACCATACTTTGCCTTCTACTGAAAGCAACATATAAATGACTTTGGCAATTCTAAAAGCAATGGTTATTAAATAGCTAAACTCTGTTGCTTTGAATGCATCGGGATGGGAGTAACCATACTTTTTTAATTCAATCAGAGAATGCATGTGTATCTTTCACAACCTTGTAAATCAAGTGTACCTGAAAATCTACAATGAAACAAGTATTCCCAAAGCTGAATTTTGGTAGTGCAATGGTTATATGCACAATTTAGCTGAAAGCAATTGAATTGCCCTGTACATTCTATTGAAACAAAGCGTTAAGGAAATTCCACATCATGAATGGCAGCAACAACACTGTGTTAACTCAATCAGAGAATGTATGTGCAACTTTATCAACCTTGTAAATCAAATTTATGTTGAAAACTTTTTAAAAACATA
Source organism: Orycteropus afer afer (assembly GCF_000298275.1). NCBI lineage: Eukaryota > Metazoa > Chordata > Mammalia > Tubulidentata > Orycteropodidae > Orycteropus > Orycteropus afer. Next base: position 297,536 of record NW_006922515.1, on the reverse strand, counting down.
TATTCATCCCATTCTGTTTAACAAGTGGAACTTGTACATTTAATCAATATGAACTGAATCTCACTTTGCAGTCTACTTAAAGCAAGATATAAATAACATTTATGCTTGTAAAAAAATGGGTTATTTCAAGAAATAGCTGAACTATATTGTTTTGAATGCAGCTGAATGGGAGTAACCACACTTTGTTAACTCAGTCAGATTGTGTATATGTATATTTTGCAATTCTGTAAATCAACTGTAAGTTGAAACACTTCAGAAAAGGAAATATTCACAAAGCTGAATTTGAGCAGTGCAATGGTTATATGCTAAATTTAGGTAAAAGGAAATGAATCACATTTTGCATTCTATTGGAATAATGGGATGAGGAACTTTCACATCTTGTAAGCCAAGTGAAAATGAAATAAGATGGAACTCTCTTAAAATTCATGTATCAGAAAGGCAGCAACAACACTTTGTTAACTCAATTAGATAGCGTATGTGTATCTTTCACTACTTTGTAAATAAACTGTAAGTAGAAAAACTGAAAAAAGGAAGTATTGACAAAGCTGAATTTCAGCAGTGCAACAGTTATATGCACAATTTAGCTAAAGAAATGAATCGCCCATAGCATTCTAAAGTAACAAAGGTTTGAGGAAATTTCACATAATGTAAACCAAGTGAAAATGCAATAAGGTGGAAATATCTAATAACTTCATGTATCAGAATGGCAGCAACAAGAATTTTTTCACTCAGTCAGAGAATGTATGTGTAACACTGTCAACCATGTAAGTCAAGTTTATGTTAAAAATTTTTATAAATAGATATACATTCAGTTCAGTTTAACAAGTGAGACTTGTGCATTTAATCAATGTAAACTGAATCACAATTTGCTTTCTACTGAAAGCAATGTATAAAAGACTTTGGCAATTTGAAAAGCAATGGTTTTCAAGAAATAGCTGAACTCTGTTGTTTTGAATGCAGTGGAATGGGAGCAACCACATTTTGTTAGCTCAATCAGAGAATGCATGTGTGTCTTTTGCAATCTTGTTTATCAACTGTATGTAGAAAATCTATAATGAAGCAAGTATTCACAAAGGTGAATTTCAGCAGTGCAATGGTAATATTGCAAAATTTAGCTAAATGTACTTAATCACCATTTGATTCTGTTGAAACAAACAGTTAAGGAACTTTCTACTGTTGAATTGCAGCAACAACAGTGTGTTAACTCAGTCAAAGAATGCATGTATAACTTTGTCAACTGTGCAAATCAAGTTTTGTTGAAAATTTAAAAAAACATGTATTCATTCAGTTCCATTTAACAAATGAAACTTGTGAATTTAATCAATTTGAACTGAATGAATCTCATTTTGCATTCTACTGAAAGCAATGTACAAATAACTTTTTCACTATCTAAGAGCATGGGTTATTTCAAGAAATAGCTAAACTCTATTGTTTTTTAATGCAGGTGAATGGGAGTAACCACATTTTGTTACCTCAATCAGATACTGTATGTGTATCTTATGCAACATTGTAAATCAACTGTAAGTAGAAAAACTGCAATAAAAGAAGTATTCACAAAGCTGAATGTCAGCAGTGCAATGGTTATATTCACAATTTAGCTTAAAGGAACTGAATAGCCCAATGCATTCCAATGTAACAAAGTTTTGAGGAAATTTCACATCTTGTAAACCAAGAGAAAATGCAATAAATTTAATATCTCTTATAACTTCATGTATCAGAATGGCAGCAACCATATGTGTAACATTCTCAACAATGTAAATCTAGTTTATGTTGAAAGCTTTTTAAAAACATGCATTGATCCAGTTCAGTTTAACAAGTGGAACTTGTGCATTTAATCAGTGCAAACTGAATCACACTTTGTGTTCTACTGAAAGCAATGTATAAATGACTTTGGTGATTCCGAAAGCAATGGTTATTAAAGAAATAGCTAAACTCTGTTATATTGAATGCAGTGGGATAGGAGTAACCACACTCTGTTAACTCAATGAGAGAAGGCATGTGTATCTTTTTGTTGTTGTTGTTGTTAAGTGCCGTCGAGTCGTTTC
>NW_006922515.1:286364-291191 GCF_000298275.1 Orycteropus afer afer | reverse complement strand
ACTCTTCTCTTTGGCTTCCTGGGTTCCACCCCTTCCTCCTGCTCTTCCGGCCTGCTACTCTGTGCTACGCCTGTGCTTACCTTGCTCCCGAAGCTGTATCTTTTGCAACCTTGTAAATCAAGTGCATGTAAAAAAACTACAATAAAACAAATATTCACAAAGCTGAATTACAGCAGTGCAATGGTTACATGCACAATTTAGATAAAATGAACTGACTCGCCCATTGCAATGTATTGAAACAAAAGGTTGAGGAATTTTCACATCTTTAAGGGCAGCAACAGCACTTTGCTAACTCAATCAGAGAATGTATGTGTAACATTGTCACCCATATAAATCAAGTTTATGTTGAAGACTTTTTAAAAACATGTATTCATCCACTTCAGTTTAAGAAGTGGATTTTGCAAATTTAATCAATGTGAACTGAATCACACTTTTTGTTCTACTGAATGCAATGTACAAATAACTTTTTCACTATCTAAGAGCATGGGTTATTTCAAGTAATAGCTAAACTCTATTGTTTTGAATGCAGTTGAATGGGAGTAACCACATTTTGTTAACTCAATCAGATATTGTATGTGTATCTTATGCAACCTTGTAAATCAACTCTACGTAGAAAAACTGCAATAAAAGAAGTATTCAGATAGCTGGATTTTAGCAGTGCAATGCTTATAGTCACAATTTAGCTAAAAGGATATCAATCGCACATTACATTCGATTGAAACAATGCATTGAGGAACTTTCACATATTGTAAGCCAAGTGAAAATGCAATAAGATGGAAATCTCTTATAATTCATGTATCAGAATGGAAGAAACAACACTTTTACAACTCAATCAGAGAATGTATTTATAATTTTGTCAACCGTATAAATCAAGTTTATGTTAAAAACTTTTTAAAAACATGTATTCATTTAGTTCAGTTTAACAAGTGGAACTTCTACATTTAATCAATGTGAACTAAATCACATATTGTGTTCTATTGAAAGCAACATATAAATGAGTTTGGCAATTCCAAAATAAATGGTTATTAAAGAAATAGTTAAACTCTGTTGTTTTGAATGCAGTGGGATTGGAGTAAACACAATTTGTGAATCCAATCAGATAATGCATCTGTGTCTTTTACAACCCTGTAAATCAACTCTAAGTAGAAAAACTGCAACAAAAAAGTATCCACAAAGCTGAATCTTAATGGTGCAATAGTTATATCCACAATTTAGCTAAAAACTGAATCACCCTTTGCAATGTATTGAAACAAAGGGTTGAGGAACTTTCATAACTTGAATTGCAGCAACAGTATTTTGTTAACTCAATCAGGGCATATATGTGTACCATTGTCACTAGTGTAAATCAAGGTTATGTTGAAGACTATTTAAAAACATATATTCATCTACTTCAGTTTAAGAAGTGGATCTTGTAAATTTAATCAATGTGAACTGAATCACACTTTGTGTTCTACTGAAAGCAATATATAAATAACTTTGCCACTTGTAAAGGTACAAGTTATTTCAATAAATAGATAAACTCTACTGTTTTGAATGCAGCTGAATGGGAGAAACCACACTTTGTTAACTCCATGAATAGTGCCTGTGTACCTTTCACAACCTTGTAAATCAACTGTAAGTTGAACAACTAGAATAAAAGAAATATTGACAAAGCTGAATTTCAGTAGTACAATGCTTATATTCACAATTTACCTAAAAGGAAAAGAATCACACATAACATTTTAGTGAAACAATGGGTTGAGGAATTTTCACATCTTGTAAGTCAAGTGAAAATGCAATAAGATGGAAATCTCTTACAAATCATATATAAGAATGGCAGCAACAACACTTTTTTAACTCAATCAGAGAATGTATGTGTAACTTTGTCAACCATGTAAGTCAAGTTTATGTTGAAAATTTTTATAAACATGTATTCATTCAGTTCACTTTAACCAGTGGAACTTGTATATTTTATCAATGTGAACTGAACCATACTTTGTGTTCTACTGAAAGCAACATATAAATGACTTTGACTATTCTAAAAGCAATGGTTGTTAAAGAAATAGCTAAACTCTGTTGTTTTGAATGCAGAGGGATGGGAGTAACCACACTTTTTTTTAACTCAATCAGAGAATGCATGTGCATCTTTCACAACCTTGTAAATCAAGTGTACATAAAAATCTGCAATGAAACAAGTATTCCCAAAACTGAATTTTGGCAGTGCAATGGTTATATGCACAATTTAGCTGAAAGGAACTGAATCTCTACCAGTGTGACCATAATCACAGTAGCTGTTACACGGTAAGGCTAGTGCAGCTTAGGTCCCTGACAATGTGACCAGTTTCACTGTAACAGGGTATGAGCAGTGTAGCTTAGATGTCTGTCATTGTGACCAATGTTACCATAAGTGTAATGGAGAATGGAGAACTTAGTGGTCTGTCAGTATGACCACTGTCCAGTGACTGTAACAGCATAAGGCAAGTGTAGGTAAGGTCTCTGTCAGTGTGACCATCTCACCATAACTGTTACAGGATGAAGCTAGTGTGCCTTAGTTCTCTCTGTAAATGAACAGTGTCATGGTAACTGTACCAAGATATGGCTAGTGTTACATAAGTACCTGTAAGTTTGAATAATGTCATCATAATGTCAGAGAGTATGATGAGGGCAGGAAAGTCCCAGCCAGCTTGAAAAGTGTCAGGGTGTCTGTTAGAGCAAGTGGCAATTGTAGTTAGGTGTCTGTGTGACCAGTGTCACCATAACTGAAACAGAATATGTCTTGTATATCATAGGTCCCTGTCAGTGTGAACACTGTCACCTTTACTGGAATGTAATATGGAGAGGGTGGTTTATATCCTTGTTGGTATGACCAGCATTACCATTAATGTAATAGTTTAAGGTGTGTGTAGTTAATGACACTCTCAGTGTGAATAGTGTCAGTGTAACAGTAACATGGTAATATGAGAGTAGCTGAGGACCCTGAAATTGTGATCTGTGTCTCTGTAACTGAAGCAGGGTATAATGAGTGTAAATTTGGTGTCTACCAGTGTGACTAGTGTCACCATAACTGTAACAACATAAGGTGAGTGTAGCTAAGGTCTCTGTCATTGTGAACAGCATCACCATAAGGGTAATAGGGTAGGGCAAGTGTAGCTTTGGTTCCTGACACTGTGAGCACTGTCACCATACCTGGACCAGGTATGGTAAATGTTGCATAGGTACCTGTCAGTTTGAACAGCATCACCATAATATCAGAGAGTATGGTGAGGGTAGCTAAAGTCCCAGTCAGTTTGAACAGAGTCAGGGTGTCTGTTAGAGTGAGTGGCGATTATAGTTAGGTACCTGTCTGTGTGACCAGTGTCACCACAACTGAAACAGGGTATGTCAAGTATATCTTAGGTCCCTGTTATTGGGAACACTGGCACCTTTAGTGGACCATGGTATGGAGAGGGTGGTTTATATCTTTGTCAGTATGACCAGTGTTATTGTTAATGTAACAGTTTAAGGTGAGTGTAATTAATGACTCTGTCACTGTGAGTAGTGTCACTGTAACAGCAACATGGTAATATGAGAGTAGCTAAGGACCCTGAAATTGTGACTAGTGTCCTATAACTGAAACAAGTTATAATGAGTGTACCTTAGGTGTCTGCCAGTGTGACCAGTTTCACTGTAACTGTAACAACATAAGGTGAGGGTAGGTAAGGTCTGTGTCAGTGTGAACAGGATCACTGTATGGGTAACAGGGTAGGACAAGTGAAGCATTATTCCCTGACAGTGTGACCAGTGTTAAAAGTGTCACCATAACAGTAGCATGGTAATGTGAGAGTTGCTGAGGTCCAGTTAAGGTGTACAGTGCCACCTTAACTGAAACAGTATGGCAAGTGTAGCTTTGGTCCCTATATGTGTGAAAACTGTCACCTTTACTGTAACAGGCTATGGTGACTGTGGCTTAGGTCCCTGTCAGTGTGAACAGAATCACTGTAAATATAACAATATAATGTGAAGGTATCTAAGTTCTCTGTCATAGTCAAGAGCATCACAGTAATTGAAACAGGGTAGGAAACTGTAGATTAAGTACTGATTTGTGTGAATAGCATCACTGTAAAAGTAACAGTGTAAGGCAAGTGTAGCTAAGGCCTCTGTCAGTGTAATAAGCATCAACATACCTGTAATACAGAAAGACCAGAGTAGCGAAGGCCTCTGTCAGTGTGAACAGAATCACTGTAATTTTAACAGGGTAGGGCAAGTGTAGTTTTTGTCCCTGACAGTGTGACCAGCGTCACCATAACTGCAATAGGTTATGACAAGTGTACCTTAGGTGTCTATCAGTGTGACAAGTGTCACCACGTCTGTAACAGCATAACATGAGTATAGATAAGGTTTCCGTCAATGTGACCATCACATAACTGTTACAGGGTAAGGTTAGTGTAGCTTAGGTCCCTGACAGTGTAGTGAGTGTCACCATAACTTTAAAATTGTATGATGAATTCAGCTCAAGTGTTTGTCAGTGTGACAAGTGTCACCATCTGTAACAGGGTAAGTCAAGTGTAGCTAAACCTCTGTCAGTGTCATCATTGTCACAATAACTGTTACAGGTTAAGGTTAATGTAGTTTAGGTCCCTGACAGTGTGACCAGTGTCACCATAACAGAAACAGGGTATGGTGAGTGTAGCTTAAGACCTTGTCAGTATGAACACTGTCACCTTTCCTGGAACACGGTATGGAGAGTGTACTTTATGTATGTGAGTATGACCAGCAATACAGTTAATGAAACAGTTTAATGCAACTGTATATAAACACTCTGTCAGTGTCAATAGTGTTACTCTAACAGTAACATTGGCTTTGTCTACT
>NW_006922515.1:276993-283199 GCF_000298275.1 Orycteropus afer afer | reverse complement strand
TGGATTGATACAGTGGCTGCGATGATGGGCTCGAGTATAGCAGGGATTGTGGGGCTGGTGCGGGATCGGGCAGTGTTTCATTCTGCTGTGCATGGAGTCGCTATGAGTCGGAAACGACTCGACGGCACTTAACAACAACAACAACAGTAACATGGTCATGTGAGAGTAGTTGAGATCCCTGAAAATGGGACAAATGTCACAGTAACTGAATCAGGGAATACAGAATGTACCTTATGAATCTGTCAGTGTGACCAGTGTCACTGTAATTTAACAACATAAGGGGAGTGTTGTTAAGGTTGCTGTTAGTGTGTACTACATCACTGTAACTGTTACAGGGTAGAGTTTTGGTCCTTGAGAGTGTGACCAGTGTCACTGTAACTGTAAGAGGGTATGACGAGTGTACCTCATGTGTCTATTAGTGTGAAAAGAGTCACCATGACTGAACACCATAAGACGGGTGTAGCTAAGGTCTCTCTATGAAAAACATCACTTTAACTGTAACAGGATACCACGAGTGCATCTTAGGTCATTGACAGTGTAACCAATGTCACCATAACTTTAACAGGGTAAGTCAAGTATAACTGAAGTCTCTGTCAGCGTAGCCATCATCACAGTAACTGTTACAAGGTAAGGTTAGTGTACCTAAGGTCCCTGACATTGTGACCAGTTTCACCATAACAGTAACAAGGTCTGTCGAGTGTAGCTTAAGTGTCTGTCATTGTGACCAATGTCACCATAGGTGTAACGGAGGATGACGAGTCTGTCAGTGTGATCAGTGTCAAGTGACTGTAACAGAGTAAGGCAAGTGTAAGTAAATTCTCTGTCATTGTGACCATCTCACCATAATGGTTACAGGGTAAGGCTAGTGTAGCTTAGTTCCCTGTGTGGATGAAGAGTGCCACCATAACTGTACCAGGGTATGGTGATTGTTACATAGGTACCTGTCTTTGTGAACAACATCAACACAATGTCAGAGAATATGGTGAGACTAGCTAAAGTCACAGTCAGTTTGAACAGTGACAGCGTGTCAGTTACAGTGAGTGGCAATTGTAGTTGGGTGTTTCAATGTGACCAATGTCACCATAAGTGAAACAGGGTATGTTGAGTATATCTTAGGTCCCTGTCAGAGTGAATACTGTCACCTTTCCTGGAACATAGGTGATTTATATCCTTGTCACTATGACCAGCTTTACTGTAAATGTAACAGTTTAAGGCACGTGTAGTTAACCACTCTATCAATGAGAAAAGTGTCACTAACAGTAACATGGTAATGTGAGAGTAGCTGAGGATCCTGAAATTGTGACCAGTCTCTCTGTAAATGAAACAGGGTATAATGAGTGTACATTAGATGTCTGCCAGTGTGACCAGTGTCACCATAAATGTAGCAACATAGGGTGAGTGTAGCTAAGGTCTGGTCTCAGTCAGTGTGAACAGCATCACAGTAAGAGTAACAGATAAGGCAAGTGTAGCTTTGGTCCCTAACAGTGTGACCAGTGTCACCATAACTGTAACATGGTATGACAGTTGTACCTTAGGTGTCTATCAGTGGGACAAATATCACTGTGACCAAACAGCTTAAGGCAAGTGTGGCTAAGGTCTCTGTTAGTGTGACCATCATCATCATAACTTTTACAGGGTAAGGTTACTATATCTTAGGTCCAGACAATATGTCCACTGTCACTGTAACTGTAAAAGGGTATGATTAGTTCAGCTTATGTGTCTGTCAGTGTGACAAGTGTCACTGTGACTGTAACAGTATAAGGTGAGTGTAACTAAGGACTGTCTGTGTGACCATTGTGCCAGTAACAGTGACATGTAAAGCTAGGGTAGCTTATGTCCCTGTCAGTGTGAACAGTGTCACAGTAACTGTAACAGACTATTGTGTGTGTTGCTTAGGTCTCTGTCAGTGTGAAAACTGTCACCTTTTCTGTGGCAGGGTATGGAGAGGGTGGTTTAGGGCCTTGTCAGTATGACCAGTGTTCCATTAATATAACAGTTAAAGGTGAGTGTAGTTAAAGTCTCTGTCACTGTGAAAAGTGTCATCATAACAGTAAAATGGTAATGAGAGCGTAGCTGAGGTCCAGGTAAGATGACCAGTGTCATCTTAACTTAAACAGTATGGTATGTGTAGCTTTGGTCCCTATATGTGTGAAAATTGTCACCTTTACTGTAACAGGCTATGGTGACTGTGGCTTAGATCCCTGTCAGTGTGATGAGTGTCATCATAACTGTAAAAGTGTATGATGAATGTAGCTTAGGTGTTTGTCAGTGTGACAAGTGTCACCATAACTGTAACAGGGTAAGTTGAGTGTAGCTAAATCTCTGTCAGTGTCATCACCATCACAATAACTGTTACAGGTTAAAGCTAATGTAGTTTAGGTCCCTAACAATGTGACCAGTGTCACCATAACTGTAACAACATAAGGTGAGTGTAGCTAAAGTGAATAGCATCACTGTAAGGGCAACAGGGTAGGGCAAGTGTAGCTTTGGTCCCTGACAGTGTGATCATTGTCATCGTAACTGTAACTGGGTATGACAAGTGTACCTTTGGTGTCTATCAGTGTTAAAAATGTAACCGTGACTGAACAGCTTAAGACAAATGTAGCTAAGGTCTCTATAAGTGTGATCATCATCACTGTAACTGTTACAGGGTAAGGTTAGTGTCACTTAGGTCCAGACAATGTGACCACTGTCACTGTAACTGTAAAAGAGTATGTGGAGTGCAACTTATGTGTCTGTGAGTGTGACAAGTGTCACTGTGACTTTAACAGCAAAAGGTGAGTGTAACTAAGATAACTAAGGACTGTCCATGTGACCATTTTCCCAGTAACTGTTACTCGTAAGGCTAGGTTAGCTTATATTCCTGTCATTGTGAACAATGGCACCATAACTCTAACCGACTATGCTGTGTGTTGCTTATGTCCCTTTCAGTGTGAACACTGTCACCTTTACTGCAGCAGGGCATGGAGAGGGTGGTTTAAGGCTTTGTCAGTGTGGTCAGTGTTACTGTTAAGGTGACAGTTAAAGGTGAGTGTAGTTAAAGTCTCTGTCAGGGTGAAAATTATCATCATAACAGTAACATGATAATGCGAGAGTAGGTCCACTTAAGGTGACCAGTGTCACCTTAACTGAAGCAGTATGGCAAGTGTAGCTTTGGCCCCTACAGATCTGAAAACTGTCTCCTTTACTGTAAAAGGCTATGGCAACTATGGCTTAGGTCCTTGTCAGTGTGAACAGCATCACAGTAAATGTAACAATATAAGGTGAGGGTAGCTAAGTTTTCTGTCATAGTCAAGACCATCACAGTAATTGAAACAAGGTAACCTGTTATAGATTAATATCTGATTTGTTTGAACACATCCCTGCAAAAGTAACAGTGTAAGACAAGTGTAGTTAAGGCCTCTGTCAGTGTGATAGCATCAACATACCTGTAACACAGTAAGGCCAGGGAAGTGAAGGTCTCTGTCAGTGTTAACAACATCACTGTAATTTTAACACAGAAGGGCAAGTGTATCTTTGGGCCCTGACCATGTGACCAGTATCACCGTAACTGTAACAGGGTATGACAAGTGTACCTTATGTGTCAATCAGTGTGACAAGTGTCACTGTGACTGTAATAACTTAACATGAGTGTAGATAAGGTCTCTGTCACTGTGACCCTCACCATAACTGTTACAAGATAAGGTTAGTGTAGCTTAGGTCCCTGATGAGTGTCACAATAACCATAAAAGTGTGTGATGAGTGCAGCTTAGGTGTTTGTCAGTGTGACAAGTGTCACCGTGACTAAGAGTGTAGATAAGGTCTCTGTCTGTGTGACCATTACTGTAACTGTTACAGGATAAGTTTAGTGTAGCTTACGTCTCTGACAGTTTTGTGAGTGTCAGCATAACTGTAAAAGTATATGACAAATGTAGCTTAGATTTTTATCAGTGTGAAAAGTGTCACCATTACTGTAACAGGGTAAGTGAAGTGTAGCTAAATCTCTGTCAGTGTAATCATCATCACAATAACTATTACAGGTTTAGGATAATGTAGTTTAGGTCCCTGACAGTGTCATCAGTTTCATCATAGCTGCAATATTGTACGACAAGTGTACCTTAGCTATCTATCAGTGTAAGAAGTGTCACCGTGACTGTAACAGTGTAACACCAGTGTAGATAAGGTATCTGTCAGTGTGACCATGGTCACAGTAACTATTACAAGGTAAAGCTAGTGTAGCTTAGGTCCCTGACAGTGTGACCAGTTTCACCATAACTGTAACTGGTATGAGCATTGTAGCTTAGATGTCTGTCATTGTGACCAATGTCATGATAAGGGTTATAGTGAATGACAAGTGTGACATAATGGTAGGTCAGTGTGACCAGCGTCATGTGAATATAACAGTGTAAGATGAGTGTAAGTGATATCCCTTTCAGGGTAACCATCTCACCATAACTCTTACAGGGTAAGGCTATTGTAGCTTAGCTCCCTGTGGGGGTGAACAGTGTCACTGTAATTGTACCAGGGTACGGTGAGTGTTGTGTAGGTACCTGTCAGTGTGAACAGCATCACCATAATGTCAGAGAGTATGGTGAGGGAGGCTAAAGCCCCAGTCAGTTTGAACAGTGTCAGGGTGTCTGTTAAATTGAGTCACAATTGTAAACAGGTGCCTGTCAGTGTGACCAGTGTCACCATACCTGTAACAGGGTATGTCAAGTATATCTTAAGTCCCTGTCAGTGTGAACACTATCACCTTTACTGGAACACAGTATGGAGATGGTGGTTTATATCCTTGTCAGTATTACCAGTGTTATTGTTAATGTAACAGTTTAAGGCAAGTATCATTGATGACTCTGTCAGTGTGAATAATGTCATTGTAACAGTAACATGGTATGACAAGTGTACCTCGGGTGTCTATCAGTTGACAAATATTACCATGACTAAACAGCTTAAGGCAAGCATAACTAAGGTCTCTGATAGTGTGACCATCATCACCGTAACTGTTACAGAGTAAGGTTAGTGTAGCTTAGGTCCAAACAATGTGACCATTGTCACCAGAACTGTAAAAGGGTATGAAGAGTTTAGCTTACGTGTCTGTCAGTTTGACAAGTGTCACCATGATTGTAACAGCATAAGTTGAGGGTAACTAAGGACTTTCCATGTGACCATTGTCCCAGTAACTGTTACACATATGGCTAAGGTAGCTTACATCCCTTTCAGTGTGAATACTGTCACCTTTACTGCAGCATGACAGGGAGAGGGTGATTTAGAGCCCTGTCAGTATGACTATTCTTACCGTTAATGTAACAGTTAAAAGTGAGTGTATTTAAAATCTCTGTCAGTATGAAAAGTGTCACCATACAGTAACATGGTAATGCGAAAGTAGCTGAGGTCCACTTAAGGTGACCAATATTACCTTAACTGAAACAGTACAGCAAGTGTAGTTTTGTTTCCTGTAAGCGTGAAGTCTGTCATCTTTACTGTAACAGGATACAGCAACTGTGGCTTAGGTCCCTGTCAGTGTAAACAGCATCACTGTAAATGTAACAATATAAGCTGAAGGTAGCTAAGTTCTCTGTCATAGTCAAGAGCATTACAGTAATTGAAACAAGGTAGGCAACTGTAGATTAAGTCCTGGTTTGTGTGAACAGCATCCCTGTAAAAGTAACAGTGTAAGGCTGGTGTAGTTTTGGCCTCTGTCAGTGTGATAAGCACCAACATACCTGTAACAGGGTAAGGCCAGGGTAGTGAAGGACTCTGTCAGTGTGAATAGCAGCACTGTAATTGTAACAGAGTAGGACAAGTGTATCTTTGATCCCTGACAGTGTGACCAGTGTCACAGTAGCTGCAATAGGGTATGATGAGTGTGCCTTAAGTGTCTATCAGAGTGACAAGTGTCACCATGACAAGTGTCACCATGACTGTACCAGGATAACATGAGTGTAGATAAGGTCTCTGTCAGTGTGACCATCACTTTAACTGTTACAGGGTAAAGTTAGTGTACCTTAGGTCCTTGAAAGTGTGATGAGTGTGACCATAAATTTAAAAGTGTATGAGGAGGGAGGCGGGGCAAGATGGCGAACTAGGCAGAAGGATTGCACAGACCCTCTTCAACAAAGAAAAGGGAAACCAATTAATACAGACACAGAAGATAATCTTGGACCTCTGAGCCTTGAAGGAAAGGATGCAGATTTGGACTAAACCCCAACTAGCAGAAGAATTTGCGT
>NW_006922515.1:257862-269648 GCF_000298275.1 Orycteropus afer afer | reverse complement strand
TTTGGTCAATGACATGAGACAAAGTATATGTGAACTGCTGTATGAAAAGTGAATTTACTCTGTAAATCTTCACCCAAATCCTAATTTAAAAAAAAAAGTGTATGAGGAATGTAGCTTAGGTGTTTGTCAGTGTAACAAGTGTCACCATCACTGTAACAGGCTAAGTCAAGGGTAGCTAAACCTCTGTGAGTGTCATCATCATCACAATAACTGTTACAGGTTAACACTAACATAGCTCAGGTCCTAAATAATGTAACCAGTGTCACCATAACAGAAAAAGGATATGGTGAGTGTGGCTTAAGACTTTGTCAGTGTGAACACTGTCACCATTACTGGAACATGGGATGGAGAGGGTAGTTTGTGTCCTTGTCAGTATGACCAGAGATATAGATAATGAAACAGTTTAAGATGAGTGTTTCTAAACACTCTGTCAGTGTCAAAAATGTTACTGTAACAGTAGCATGCTAAAGTGAGAGAAGCTGAGGTCCCTGAAATTGGGATAAGTGTCACCCTAACTGAAACAGGGAATACAGAGTGTACCTTAGGTGTCTGTCAGTGTGACCAGTGTCACGTGACTGTAACACCATAAGGTGAGTGTAAGTAAGGTCTCTGTCAGTGTGACCACCTTACCATAACTTTTACAGGGTAGGGCTAGTGTAGCTTAGTTCCCTATGTGGGTTAGCAGTGTCACCATAACTGTAACAACATAAGATGATTGTAGATAAGGTCTCTGTATGTGTGAACAACATCACTGTAAGGGTAGCAGGGTAGAACAAGTGAATCTTTGGTCCCTGAAAGTGTGACCAAATATAAATATAAATATAACATGCTATGATGAGTGCACATGAGGTATCTATCAGTGTGACAAATGTCAATGTGAAGAGTTTAAGGCAAGTGTAGCTAAGATCTCTGTTAGTGTGATCATCATCACCATAACTGTTACAGGGTAAGGTGTAGCTTAGGTCCAGACAATGTGGTCACTGTCATAATAACTGTAAAATGGTATGAGGAGTGCCGCTTATTTGTCAGTGTGACACATGTCACCATGACTGTAACACCATAAGGCAACTGTAAATAAAGGCTGTGCATGTGACCATTGTCCCAGTAACTTTTACACTTAAGGCTAAGGTAACTTACGTCCCTGTCAGTGTGAATAGTGTCATCATAACTCTAACAGACTTGGTGTGTTTTGCTTAGGTCCCTGTCAGTGTGAAAACTGTCACCTTTACTGTGGCAGGGTATGGAGAGGGTGGTTTAGGGCCTTGTCAGTATGGCCATTGTTACCGTTAATGTAACAGTTAAAGGTGAGTGTATTTAAAGTCTGTCTGTGCATAAAGTGTCACCATAACAGTGAAATGGTAATGCAAGAGTAGCTGAGGTCCAGCTAAGGTGAACTGTGTCACCTTAACTCAAACAACATAGCAAATGTTGCTTTGGGCCCTATAAGTATGAAAACTGTCACCTTTACTGTTACAGGCTATGGTGACTGTGGCTCTGTTGACTGTGGCTTAGGTCTCTGTCAGTGTGAACAACATCACTGTAGATGTAACAATATAAGATGAGGGTAGCTAAGTTCTTTGTCATAGTCAAGAGCATCACAGTAATTGAAACAGGGTAGGCAACTGTAGATTAAATCCTGCTTCGTGTAAATGTAACAACATAAGGTGAGTGTAGCTAAGGTCTCTGTGAGTGTAATCTACATCACCATCACTCTAACGGTGTAGGGTAAGTGTAGTTTTGGTCCCTGAGAGTTTGACCAGTGTCACCATAACTGTAACAGGGTATGATGACTGCATCTTATGTGTCTATTAGTTTGAAAAAGGTCACCATGACTGAACACCATAAGGCGAGTGTAGCTAAGATCTCTATATGAAAAACATCACTTAAACTGTAACAAGGTAGGGACAGTGCATCTTAGGTCATTAACAGTGTAACCAGTGTCACCATAACTGTAACAGGGTAAATCAAGTGTAGGTGAAGTCTGTCAGTGTGACCATGGTCACAGTAACTGTTACAAGGTAAGACTAGTGTAGCTTATTATGTCCCTGACAGTGTGATCACTTTCACTGTAATTGTAAGAGACTATGATGAGTGTAGGAGCTCTGGTAACATAGTGCCTAAGGTACTTGACTGCTAACCAGAAGGCTGGCGGTTCAAACCTATCAGCCACTCCTCGGAAGGAAGGTTGGGCAATCCTACTTCCGTAGTGGTACTGCCTCAGAAACCCAAGGAGGGGTCACTATGAGTCGGGGCCAACTCGAGGGCATATAACAACAACAACAACAACATGATGAGGGTAGCTTAGGTGTCTGTCATTGTGACCAAAGTCACCATAAGGGTAACGGAGAATGATGATAATAACATAGTGGTCTGTCAGTGTGACCAGTGTCATGTGACCGTAACAGCATAAGATGAGTGTAGGTAAGGTCTCTGACAGTGTGACCATCTCACCATAATTGTTACAGGGTAAGGCTAGTTTTGCTTAGTTCCCTGTGTCGGTGAACAGTGTCACTGTAACTGTACCAGGGTATGGCAAGTGTTGCATCAGTACCTGTCTCTGTGAACATCATCACCATAATGTCAGAGAGTATGGTGAGGGAAGCTAAAGTCCCAGTCAGTTTTAACGGTTTCAGGGCCTCTGTAACAGGGAGTGACATTTGTAGTTAGGTCCCTTTCAGTCTGATCTGTGTCACAATAACAGAAACAGGATATGGAGAGTGTAGCTTTGGACCCTGTCAGTGTGAACACTGTCAACTTTACTGGAACATGGTATGGAGAGAGTTGTTTATATCCTTGTCAGCGTGACCAGGTTTACTATTAATGAAACAGTTTAAGGTGAGTGTAGTTAAAGACTCTGTCAGTGTGGAAAGTGTCACTGTAACAATAACATGGTAATGTGAGAGTAGCTGAGGTCCCTGAAATTGTGACAAGTGTCACCATAACTGAAACAGGAAATACTGAGTGTACTTTAGGTGTCTGTCAGAATGACCAGTGTAACCATAAATGTAACAACATAAGGTGAGTGTACCTATGGTCTCTGTGAGTGGGAACTACACCACTGTAAATGTGACAGGGTACGGTAAGTGTAGTTTTGGTCTCTGAGAGTGTGATCAGTGTCATCATAACTGTAACAGTGTATGATGAGTGTACCTTATGTGTCTATTAGTGTGAAAAGAGTCACTGTGACTGAACACTGTAAGGTGAGCATAGCTAAGATCCCTGTCAGTACGAAAAACATCTCTGTAACTGTAACAGGGTAGGGCGAGTGCAGCTTACATCATTGACAGTGTGACAAGTGTCACCATAACTGTAACAAGTTAAGTCAAGTGTAGCTGAAGTCTCTGTCAGTGTGACCATCATCACAGTAACTGTTACAAGGTAAGGGGAGTTAAGTGTAGGTCACTGACAGTGTTACCAGTTTCACCATAACTGTAACACAGTACGACAAGTGTGGCTTAGGTGTCTGTCATTATGATCAATGTCACTATAACTGTAATGGGGTATGATGAGTGTAATATAGGGGTCTGTCAGTGTGACCAGTGTCACCATAACTATAAACCATAAGGTGAGTGTAGCTAGGGTCTCTCTTAGTGTGACCATCATCACCATAACAATTACAGGATAAGACTAGTATAGCTTAGTTCCCTGTGTGGGTGAACAGTGTCACTGTAACTGTACCAGGGTATAGGGAGTGTTGCTTAGGTACCTTTCATTGTGAACAATGCCACTGTAATGTCAACGTATGGTGAGTGTAGCTAAAGTCCCAGTCAGTTTGAATAGTGTCAGGGTGTCTACTATAGTGAGTGGTGATTGTAGTTAGCTGCACTGTCAATGTGACCAGTGTCACAATAGCTGAAACAGCCTATGTCATGTATATCTTAGGACCCTGTCAGTGTAAACACTGTCACTTTTATGGGGACATGGCTTGTAGAAGGTTGTTTATGTCCTTGTCAGTATGACCAACACTACCATTAATGTAACAGTTTAAGGTGTATGTAGTTAACGATTCTGTCAGTGTGAAAAGTGTCACTGTAAAAGTATCATGGTAATGTGAGAGTACCTGAGGTTCCTGGAATTGTGACCAGTGTCTCCATAACTGAAACAGGGCATAATGAGTGTACCTTAGGTGTCTGCCAGTGTGACCAGAGTCACCATAACTGTAACAACATAAGGCGAGTGTAGCTAAGGTTTCTGTCAGTGTGAACAGCATCACTGTAAGGGTAACAGTGTAGGGCAAGGGTAGCTTTGCTCCTTGACATTGTGACTAGTGTCACAGTAACTGTAACAGGGTATGGCAAATGTACCTTATGTGTCTATCAGTGTGACAAATGTCACTGTGACCAAACAGCATAAAGCAAGTGTAGCTATGGTCTCTGTTAGTGTGACCATCATCATCGTAACAGTTAGATGGTAAGGTTATTGTAGCTTAGATCCAGACAATGTGACCACTGTCACCATAACTGTATAAGGATATGAGGAGTACAGCTTATGTTTCTGTGAGTGTGACAAGTGTCCCCATGAATGTAGCAGCATAAGATAAGGGCATCTAAGGACTCTGTCTGTGTGACCCTTGTCCCAGTAACTGTTACACATAAGGCTAGGGTAGCTTACATCCCTGTAAGTGTGAACTGTATCACCGTAACTGTAACAGACTATGGTGTGTGTTGCTTAGGTCCCAGTCAGTGTGAATACTGTCACCTTCACTGTAACAGCCCATAGTGACTGTAGCTTAAGTCCCTGTCAGTGTGAATAGCATCACCATAAATGTAACAATGTAAGGTGAAGGTAGCTAAGTTCTCTGTCATAGTCAAGAGCATCACGGTAATTGAAACAGGATAGGAAATTGTAGATTAAGTCCTGGGTGTGTGACCTGCATCTCTATAAACGTAACAGTATAAGGCCAATGTAGTTAAGGCCTCTTTCAGTGTGACAAGCATCAACATACCTGTAACACAGAAAGGCGAGGGCAGAGAAGGTCTCTGTCAGTGTGAAAAGCATGACTGTAACTGTAACAGTGTAGGGCAAGTGTAACTTTGGTCCCTGACAATGTGACCAGTGTCTCCATAATTTTCATAGAGTATGAAAAGTGTACTTGATAGATAAGTGTCTATCAGTGTGACAACTGTCACTGTGACTAACAGTGAAACTCAAGTGTAGCTAAAGTCTCTGTCAGTGTGACCATCATCACCATAACAGTTACAGGGTAAGGTTAGTGTACCTTAAGTCCCTGAAAGTGTGACTAGTGTCAACATAATTGTAAAAGTGTATGATGAATGTAGCTTAGGTGTTTTTCAGTGTGACAAGTGTCACCATAACTGTAACAGGGTAAATTGAGTGTAGCTAAATCTCTGACAGTGTCATCATCATCACAGTAAATTTTACAGATAAATATTACTGTAGCTTAGGTCCCTGATCGTGTGACCAGTGTCACCATAACAGAAACAGGGTATGGTTAGTGTAGCTTAAGACCTTGTCAGTGTGAACACTGTCACGTTTATTGGAACATGGTACTGAGAGGGTAGTTTATGTCCTTGCCAATATGAATGACCAGCATTACAGTTAATGAAACAGTTTGAGGCAGGTGTAGTTAAAAACTCTGTCAGTGTGAAAAGTGTCACTGTAACAGTAAAAGGTAATGCAAAAGTAGCTGATGTGCCTGAAATTGTGGCAAGTGTCACCATTATCTGAAACAGGGAATACTGAGTGTACCTTAGGTGTCTGCCAGTGTGACAAGTGTCACCATAAATGTAACAACATAAGGCTAAAGTCTCTATCAGTGTGAACTACATCACAGTAACTGTAACTGGGTAGGGTAAGTGTACTTTTGGGTGTGATAGTGTGACCAGTGTCACCATAACTGTAACAGGATATGATGTGTGTACCTTATGTATGTATTAGTCTGAAAAGCGTAACCATGAATGAACACTGTAAGGTGAGTGTTGCTAAGGTCTCTGTCAGTATGAAAAACATCACTGTATGGGGAACAGTGTAGGGCTAGTGAAGCTTAGGTCATTGACAGTGTGAGTAGCGTCCCCATAACTGTAACAGGATAAGTTGAGTGTAACTGAAGTCTCTGACAGTGTGACCATTGTTACAATAACTGTTACAAGGTAAGGCAAGTATTGCTTAGGTAACTGACAGCATGACCCCCTCTCTCCTTGGCTGACCCTTACACCTCCACCATCCCCTCATGGTGTGGGGGTAGCTTCAAAGCCCTTAGTGCACTCAGCATCTTCCTGGGCCATGCCCCCAGTGACTCCAGCATCACCCTCTGGACCCAGGTCTCAGGGCTCCAGAGCTCCTGTCCAGCTGCCCCTGAGGTGGCCATGCTGAAGATCACACAGGAACCCAAACCAGTGTGGCCCAAATGGGACCCGTGACGTCAGGTGGAGCTGGGGCAGGCAGGCCCAAATGTGACCTTTCACCCCATCCCACCCAGCCCCACCTCTGTCAGCCTGGCCTGTGAGGCCCCTGACACCCTTCCTACCCTCGATCTGTCCCTTCCCACTGTCCCCACCCCATGTGGAGTAGCCTTGCCTGTGTCCACCCCTCCATTTCCCTTGCAGATGTCTGTGTTAGTTTCCCAGGGACACTACAACAAAGTAGAGCTCTGGTGGCCCACTGGTTAAGTACTCAGGTGCTAAGGAAATAAGTTGGTGGTTTGCACTCCCAGCCACTCAATGGGACAAAGATGGGGCAGTCTGCTTCTGCCAAGACTGACAGCCTTGGAAACCTTGTAGGGCAATTCTACTCTGTCTCTTAGGGGTGCTTTGAATCAGAACCGACTCCAAGGCTTTTGGCTACAACAAAGCACCACAAACCAGGGACCTGAAAAGACAGGTTCTGGAGGCAAAAGCCCAAATTCCGGCATCAACTGGACGGCACTGTCAACCAGGGCCCCATGAGAAAGGCCTTCCAATCTCTAACAGCTTCTGCGGCTGCTGGCAATCCTTGGCCTTGTTCCTGGTCTCGGGGCACCGTCTCTTCAACCTGTGTGTCCATTGTCACATAGCCCTCAAGGCCTTTTCCTCCAACTTCAATCTCAACTGGAAATCAATGCCCTCCTGGAACTACTCCCACATTCCCCACCAGCTTGAGTCAGAGATGGCCCAACACACACCCCCATGTGGACACCGACCCAGGAAGCCAGGCAAGAAGGATTGACATCAAACTAGAGGACCTTCAGGGTGACCTCAGACCCCAGGGACCAGGAAGACACAGGGCCATCAAGCTTAGGGATGAGGTGGGCTACCTAGGCTGGGTGAGTGGTATGGGGGTAGCTCCAGGCAGCCCCTTCTAGGCCCATGTCAACACTTGGACCCTCTGCTCCTGCTGTTTTATGCTGGAGGGGAGAGGGGCAGGGTGAGCTCCTGCCTCAGTCTCTCCAACTGTAGTGGCAGGGCATTGGAGGTGACCCTCTGTGGCCCACCTCTGTCCCCTGTCCCAGGGCTGACGCTTCCAAAGCCTGCACCTTCTGGAACAGGCCTAGTGGGAGCTTCAACCCAGTGGTGGCCACTCTGCCCTTGCACACTACACAAGGCAGATCTCACTTTTGGTTTTTTATTTAAGACAAACTTCTATGTGCTATGTACAGGCCCTGCTCTGGTGCAGAGGGCAGGACCAGGCTGTGGGGGAGTGATGGCAACTGGAGGAGAGGGGATGGCCTGGCACCTACCTGGCCCAACTGACCTCATTCTTTCTCCCCACCACCATCCAGGCAGTCCCTTCTAGGCCCATGTCAACAGTCCCAGGGGGCACTGACTGTCTGCAGGACAGCTGGAAAAGGAGCATTTTGTTGGAGAGCAAGAAAAAGACCCCCAAAAGAACATGATTGTGAGGCACATGTTCTAATTACAGTGAAGAGATGGCAAGGCCTCTCTTGTGGTTGAATTTTTGATTTTAGAGATGGCAAGGTCTCTCTCACTATTAAATTCTTAATTGGCAAAACATCAAAGTATTAAACTTAGATGTTATTCCAGTAATCCATGTTTTTATCTCATTGGGATGTTTCATCCTTTGGGTCATTTTGTCCTAGTAAACATTTATCGTTTTACATTCCTTATTCCTGAGGAGATTTCTGTGATTGTTTTAATGACCACCTGTTGTCCTTGAGCACATAGAGTAAAAGTTTAGCTCTGTAGAGAACAAGCTGATTGTATGGATTCCAGGACTAAAGATGTAATCATGTAAAAACATATAAATAAAGTAAAACAAAGGCATCAGGTGTCACTCTGGCAGAATATGCAGAGTGTCTGCCTGGCCCCCGTTCTTTAAATAAACAAAGAAAACCATTAATCCTTTTGTGTCACTTCATTTTGTGACCTGTGCAGTTTTGCCAGACATGGCAGCCTTTCCCTAAAGCAAAAGAAATAGTGAAACTGCCCTGCAAGGTACCCCACTTGAGGCCCAGGTCAGGGCAGAAGGAAGATGGGTCAAGGCCAGGTCAGGCAAAGAACTCCTTTAGAGAGGATGGTGGGGCTTGGTATAGCCTTCGTTTCCCGACCTGGCCCTTGTGGGTGGTGAGCAGAGCTAGACAGAAGCAGAGCCAGGAGGCTGGGCCAGACCCAGGGCTTTAAGGCAAAGCAGGGTAAGGGTGTGCACAGCCCAGTGGCTGGGCTGGGCTGGAGGACTGAAGTCTATAAGTCCTGCACCCCCACTCTAAGTCCTGGCAGGAGGCACCAGGGCCACTGAGGGCTTTGTCCAACCCCTAACTCTGTCCCCCAGGTCCTGGGTCCATCTTTTTGGTGGTCAGTAAAGTGTGTCCATGTGGAAGGATAACTGGTCCTGGGGAGAGCATGGAGGTGAGGCTCAGGTGGCATCCTTCTAGGTGAGGACCCTCAGCCTAGATCCTGTGCCTGGGTCCCCACAGCTCCCACCTTTGGCCTTAACACTGGCCTCCACCCCTGGTCTCTCCTTAGCTCAGTCCCCAGCTCACCGTGTCTTGGGGTCTGCATTTCCCCCATGATCTCACTCTGCTGAGTCTGCTGGCCCAAATGTCGATGAACTGAGGAATGGGTAAACAAGATGTGGTCCATCACCAAAGGGAATATTTAAAAATAAATAAATAAATAAACACTGCCATTGAGTCCATTCCAACTCACAGCACCCCTGGAGGACAGGGTGGAACTATTCCATTACCACTGACTCACAGTGACCCCCATTGGGTTTCCAGGAGGTAGAATGCCGTCTTCCTTCCATTGAATGGCTTGTGGATTTGAACCACCAACCTTCTGGTTAGCAGTCAAATGTCCTAGGCATTATACCACCAGAGCTCCTCAGTCTTTAGAGAAGCAAAGCCCAAACCAAATCCACTCTTGTCAGTCGATTCTGACTCACAGTGTCCCTAAAGGGCAGAGTAGACCTGCCCCACAGGATTTCCAAGGCAGTCAGTTTTACTGCAGCTGACCACGTTGTCTTTCTCCTTGGAGCAGCAGGTGAGGTTGAAATCGATCTTTTGGTTTAACCATGACAGCTCCCTACAAATGGAACATTAGTCAGCAATAAAAAGGAATGATGTCTGATCCATGCATAACATAGGGGCCTTGAAAACATGGCTCTGAGGGAAACAAACCAGTCACAAAAGACCATGGTTTGTATGCATCTATTTAAATGAAATATTGAAGCTAGACAAGCCTACAAAAGAAGGTGGTCAGGGGGTACCTGGGGCAGAGGCGGGCTGGGGTGAGACTTGGGCATGGCAGGAGCCTGACCTAGCGGGCTGGGCTAGTACTGGGGCAGGGCTGGGCGTGGCTGGGCAGGGCTGGGGGTGGTTGGATGTGACTGCATGTGACTAGGCTTGGTGAGCAGGGATGAGGGCAGGGCTGGCGGAGACTGGAGGTGGCTGGGGGAGGTTGGTTGGGGCTTAGCCAGCCTTGGGGCACTCAACAGGGCTTGGCAAGGTGGGCTTGGCCAGCTGGATCCAGATTTGGTCCAGGCTGGGTCAGAAGGGCTGGGGTGAACCAGGAACATTCTCTAGGCCATGCTGGTGGTGTGTGATCCCAAAAATACACTAAAAGTCTGTCCGTCCTGCACTTAAAGCAATGACTCCATGGTGTGAAGTTCCACAGTCCAGTGATTCTGTGGATTCACTGTGACAGAGGTAGAAGAGAACCCTTAACCCATTCCCAGCACAAAACCAGCAGATATTATAAATAACGTCCGGCTATTTGGGGTTGTCTTGTAGCATAGTGCCTAAGGCACTTGACTGCTAACCAGAAGGCTGGCGGTTCAAACCCACCAGCCACTCCTCAGAAGGAAGATGGAGCAATCTACCTCCATAGTGATATTGCCTTGGAAACCCAAGGATGGGTCGCTATGAGTCAGGTCCAACTCAATGGCACATAACAACAACAACAACAACATTTGGGGCTGTACAAGGTCTAGTCCAAATGTCTCCTGTCCGATTCTGGCTTAGCCAGCCATCTGGGCCTGAGAGTTTCTGCCATTGTCTACACCCTCTTCCTCTTGAAAAACAACACATAAAAGAACCACAGACGGAGCCTGATCTCCTGTGGCCGGAAGCTGCTGGTGCTGGGCCCTCAGAAGGGGATGGGTGGGTCTGGCCTTGTTATCTGGGGGTCATTCCTCATGCTTGAGGCCACAATGACCAAGCCAACCACCAGGTTCTTGTGCCCCATGGTGCAGCCCAGCCAGCTAGAACCAGCACTCATGCAGGCACTGACCTTGACTTTGCTGGTCCCAGCAAGTCGGGAGACAGTCTGTGATCAGACTTCCTGTTTAGAGGCAGATTTGCCTCTGATGCAGAAAAGCTCAGCTGCTGCAGATCTCAGAGTGCATCCTGTTGGTTTTGGGAGTTGTCTCATTCCTTGTGGCTGGAGAGCTGCCTCTGCTGGTGGCCATTCAGAGTCCTCACATGTCACCTCCCATCCCCTGATGCCCACAGTACCCACACCCCACTGACCACCAATGTCTGCTGACCACATGCTTCAGGATCTACTGGGCCACACATCAGCTCCTACAGCTGGAGACTGAGGGCCAGGCAAGCTTCCATGATGTCCTTGAGGACGGGTCTCTTGCTGTCTGTCTGCCTTGTCCTGAACACAGTGCTTGTGCTATACTTTCAGATGATTTCCTACTTCTCATGTCCCTCTGATCTGCTCCTGAACAGTCACAGACCTGAAGGACAGGGTCACCACAAGGCCAACCAGGCTTGCTCTGAAGCTGGGAGGGTGGTCAGCATCCCAGGAACATCTATCTGTGGGAGGAGAAGATGCTGTGTGTCCAAGTGTCCTGGGGCTGCCTCACCAATGGGGTGGTTTATGAGGACAGAAATGTGTTGTCTCAGGTTGTGTGAGCCAGAAGCCCCTATTCAGGGGTCCACAGGGTTGGATCTTTCTGAGGCTCAGAGGGAGAATATGTCCCATTGCTCTCTCATAGTTCTGGTGAAGATGGTGATTGTAGCCTTCCTTGGCTTGTGGCTGTGCCACTGCCATCTCTGCCTCTGTCATCACATACCCATCTTCCCTGTGTCTCCTTGTCTGTGTCACTTTTCCCATAAGGACACCTCTCACATAGGATCAGGACCGACTAACTCCAATGTGACCCCATGTTAACCGGTAACTTCTTCAAAGACTGTTGTTGTTGTTAAGTGCTGTCGAGTCGTTTCCGACTCATAGCAACCCCATGCACAGCAGAATGAAACACTGCCTGATCCCGTGCCAGCCCCACAATCCCTGCTATACTCGAGCCCATCATCGCAGTCACTGTATCAATCCATCTCCCTGAAGGCCTCCCCCTCTTTCGTTGACCCTCCACCCTACCAAGCA
>NW_006922515.1:242304-254192 GCF_000298275.1 Orycteropus afer afer | reverse complement strand
AGGGGTATTTAAACTTCAACATATCTTTTTGGGGACACACTTCAAGCCAGAGATCTGGACAAAAGGGGTTGGAGGGAAGGTGTGGAGGCGTGGACAACCACCATTGGTTCTCACAGAAACACCATGCATGAGCAGCTTTAATGGACAAATTTATTCTCTTACAGTCCATGTGGCTAGAAATCCATGTGACCTCAGCTATACTTATATGAGCTAGTTACTTTTACTGTGACTCTGTTCATACTGACAGTGATCTCAGCTACACTTATCTTAATTTGTTACACTTATGGTGACACTAGCCACACTGTGAGTGACCTCAGCTACATTTAGATTTGTTAAAGTGATGGTGATGCTGTTCCCAATGATAGTGAATTTAGCTTCCTGCACTAACATCTAACATAATCCTAGACACACAGCAGCCCAAGGGCCAAGGCCAGCCAATCTCACTGATGCATGCACAAAAAACTCATCTAAAGCCCCAAACACCTAATATATGTACAAGGAAAGAGTATATAATGCCCCCAGTGGGATGGGGAGAAGTGCTGGGAAGACTAAGGCCCCACGCCCAGGATGCCCATGGAAACTGGACATGTGGGGCCATCGAGGAGAGTCCCAAGGGACCCTTTGGGACCAGGTCATAGGCATCAGTGTTTTTGTGGCTTGGTGGACAGTAAGGTGAGAAATTAAGAGGAAGCTGGAGAGTCAGCAGGGGATAGAGTTCAAGGTGATCAGGGAAGGCACATCATGTGGCTTCCAGCTGTGGGACTCAGGCCAGCCATGGTCTCCCATCACTGCTCTCATGGAAACACTATGCATGGACAGCTTTAACAGACAAATTTATTCTCCCACAGTCCATGTGCCTAGAAGTCCAAATGTGGGGCATGCTCTTGGGAAGGCCCTTGTTTCAGCTTCTTGTGTTCTTGTCGGTGTTCCTTGGAGGAGCCCTGTGATGGCTCACATTCCCCCGTCTTTGCTTCCGTGCCTAATCTGACCCTTCTAATAGCTCACTAGGAGCTCTGGGGATGCAATGGGTAAGGCAATTTGGTTGTTAACTAAAAATTTGGTGGTTTGAACCCACTGGCCACTGCACCAAAGAAATGAGGCAGTTTGCTTCTATAAAGGTTGTCAGCTTGGGGTAGTTAAGGCTATGTTTCAACTTGGCTGAACCTGGTTTTGAGTGTCTAGACATCTGAATGTAGTTATTCCCCATGATGAGATTGATAATCAAGTCTATGGTGGAATCTGTATGAGTAGCTGAGTAGCGACCCTTGGGATGTGGCCTTCTCCCAGTATATAAGGAGAAGCTTTTGGAATGGTCTGTAACTATCAGTACCCTTGAATCTTGCATGTAGCTGAGGTGTTGTTCAGCAGCCTGCCATGTTGTCTGTCCATCTTGGGACTCTTAGTGGATTTGAATCAATGCCCTGCAGTGTGGTTTGGTAATATCTGGACTTTGCCTTTTTACTTGTTGACCTTGGTTTGTCAGCCTCAGCAGCGAGCAACTGCCTGAGTGAAGAAAGCTTCCAGCTTCAGTGGGGCTGGATCAAGAGACAGAACTGAAGCCCAAGGTTGAGGGGCTTTCACCCAGCCACGAGAGCTGAACTCAGACTTGAACTCAGGCATGTAGCCTCCAAAACTGTCAGAGAATAAACTCTTGTTTTTTAAAGCCACACATTCTTAGTATTTTCTGTTAGAGAAGCACTGGGGAAACTCAACACAGCTTTTGAAACCCAGTGGGTGTCACTATGAGTTCGCATCAACTCAATGGCACTGGCTGGCTTTGGTTTTTAGATCTCTGAGTGAGTGAGATTGCAGACACATCTTACACTGAGTGAGCTCATCTCCCTACAGGTTGATGGTCACATCCCAGGAATGGGATTAGAATCTGTCTCATAATTGGGGAACACAGTTTGATCCATAACTGAGCCCAATGTTGGCTACACCTCATACCTTGGTCCATGGGGAGACAAGATCTGGGCTTCGGAGTCTCTCAGCACCCTCCCAGCAGTAGCCCCCTTTCCTTTCATGATGAGTGTGAGGCTGACAGCAGATTAGTGACTTGTTCCAGGACACAAAACTATCGCCATGCATGTCTGGCTTTCTCATCAATCAATATGTTTTCATTCATTGCTGTCCATTTTTAATGCTGAACTTGTTGAACACCAGGCCAGCATGAGCCCTGCCTAGGTGGAATATGTGTGCTTTTGCTTTGTCTCCAACTTTTTTGAGCAACTTCCTTACTTTCTGGTTCAGCAAGCCTTCCAGGCTGGCTATATACTTGTCCTGCAATTAGCTATTTCTCCAAGGAATCCAAAATCAGCAGGTCAGAAGACTGTGGATCTGCTGGCTTATGTCTCAAGGAGTGGAGGTCATGCAGGGTCCAGAGAGAATTAGCTTTGTCAGAACTCCATTTATACCATAGATACAGGGTGCTCCCCCAAGGAAACTCCTCTTTCAACTGATTGGATGTTCACATCAGATCACAAAATAGTAGGTGATTACACAGTGTCAGCCAAACCACTGAGGCATCCCATTAACCCCTACAACTCAGCAGGGAATTGATATCAGGGTAAAAGTCACTAAGAGGCACAGGGATCTCACTGCCCCTATCAGAATAGGACAAAGCCCTGGGATCATCTCTGTCCCTCTCCGTGGGAGAATCCTGGGGCATCCACACAGAGGACAGAAGTAGCTTTTCCCCAGATAGGGTTAGTCTGAGATTAAGTGTAAAACAACCAAACAAGCTGAAGAAAAATATACATCAGTGTGTTAACTACCTGAAGCTGTTCCAACAAATTACCTCAAACTTGGTGGCTTTAAACAGCAGACATTATTGTCTCTCTCAGTTCTGGAAGCTAGAAATCTGAGATCAAGGAGATGACAGAGCCAAGATACCCCAAAGGGAGGGTCGGTCCTTTCTCATCTCTTCCAGCTTCTGGTGGCTCCCACAGTTTCTTGGCTTGTGGCCATATCACTCCCATCTCTCTCTCCATCTTCTTGTGGACTTCTTTTCTTTGTCTATGTCTCTCCTCCGTCTCATATAAGGACACTCACTGGTCATTGGATTCAGGGCCCACTTGGGTAATTTAGGGTGATCTCATCTGGAGATCCTTAACTTAATTATGTCTGCAACGACCCTATGTCCAAATAAGTTCCTGTTTAGTATTTTGCCATGTAAGGTAATATTAACAGGGTTGAAGGATTAGGGTGTGGATATACTTTTGGAGCCATCACTCAACCCACTACAATAAGTACATATCATCCTGGCTCTATGCTTACATATGCCTGAAGAAAGACTTAAGAGACCACTATGTGATGGCCTCTGACAGGTAGATATTTATTTTTACTTTCTGTCCATCTGCAGTGTTTGAATTTTCTTCCATATTTTCATAGTAATTATTGTGAAGAAGTGAGAGTAGAAATTCATGCTCATAAATGGTATTAGTCAGGGTTCTCCAGAGAACAGGTAGATAGATGGATGGATGGATGGGTGGATGGATGGATGGATGGATAAATTGGCAGATAGATAGACACATAGAGAGACAGAAAGACAGACATAAATACAGATTGATGAATAGACTGATGGACAGACACACAGATATACAGATGGATAGATGGATGGTTGTCTAGAAAGACAGACATACAATAGACAGATTGATGATAAATGATAGATAGATAGATAGATAGATAGATAGATAGATAGATAGATAGGGATTGATTTTCAGGAATAACTTTGAATGGGTCTGAGGGCTGGCAGACGCTAAATCCATATACCAGGCAAGCTGGAAACATCACAGAGTTTTCACATTCCAGACTTTAGGCAGAATCCCCCCTCTCTGAAACCTCCATTTTTGCTCATAAATCTTTCAACTGATTGAATGAGGAAAACCCACATTATCAGAGTAATCTCCTTTACTTAACATAAACTGATCGTAAATATTAGTCATTTCTAAACACCTTTATAGCAACATCTGGACAAGAGTTTGACTCAACAACTGGGCACCAGCAGAGCCTAGCCAAGGTGACACAAAATTCACCATGCCACCGACTTGGACAGGACCATGGCTCACACAGGCCACAGTGACTGTCTCCAAGCCCTTATTTCAAACTCTCCACCACCCACCACCCTGCAAGTCACAATCCTCTATTCCCAGCACATGGAGCACCCTCTCAAAGAACCTTGGGCCTTGGGACCTGCTTGTCTTCCTTCCTTCGATATCCGAGGGCCAGAGGCCTCTGCTCTGACCCACTGCTAGCCCCAGTACTCATTAATATGTTAGGAAACTCTCTCCTCTAGACCTCCACCACAGGCCCAACAGCAACCTTGTAAGCTGCTCTGGCCTGAAGGGGGACACAGAAATGTCAAGAGATGGAAGGGAAGATGGTGGATTTGGGTTGTAGAAGGAACTCGTGGTTCTTAAACATATCTATCCCCAATTCTGTCCACTGAGAGAGCCTAGAAGAAATGACAGCCAAGGAGCCATGAGCACACACAGTGCCCAGATTCTGGTCTCTAATCACCACTCCCCAGTATCTCAGTGTGCTGGGGCTGCCTGTGGTGCAGGGAATTATTTGGTACTGCTTTCCTAGCCATATTCTTTGTAATTCCCACCAGGTGACTTGGTGGGACAATGCAAATAAGATGTGTAGAACTCTGATGTTGGGATTGGTAATTTTTGTCACTCTGCTAGGCTTACAATGAGCCCTCCTAGGGCAGAGAGGAGATCTCACTGCTATTAAGAGAGAAGAGTTGGACGTGAAGTAGAGTATGTTCTTGGACCTGAGATCCCTGACTTGGACCTCCTTGGCAGAGATATGCCCAGCTGAGAGAAATACCCAGCTGAGAGACAGCAGCCGCAGAGCCAAGCAGCAGGAGACAGAGCTGACAGCTTGCTCGCCCACGGACTGGGCAAGCTGAGTGCACTTGGGGAAGAGGCTTGCTGGCAGAGTGGGGTGTGTACCTATCAGCAGAGGTAAAAGAGCTTTGTAACAATTGCCAGAGCAGGGCAGAAGTCAGGTTTAGAGGCCAAGGGCCTGTTGGAGACAAAGAGAGAAATCATCAAAGGACATGAGTTGAAGGCACATGTCCAAAAGTGACAAGAGAAGGC
Organism: Orycteropus afer afer; assembly: GCF_000298275.1. Classification (NCBI taxonomy): domain Eukaryota; kingdom Metazoa; phylum Chordata; class Mammalia; order Tubulidentata; family Orycteropodidae; genus Orycteropus; species Orycteropus afer. Next base: position 249,087 of record NW_006922515.1, on the reverse strand, counting down.
AATACCTCTCTAACAGTGACAGGAGAAGGCAAGGCCTCTCTCGTGGTTAAATGCTTACTTGGCAAAGCATCAAGTACTTAAAAGTAGATGTTATTCCAGTAGTCCATGTTTTTATCTTATTAGAATGTTTCATACTTTGGGTCACTGTGCCCTGGTAAACATTTATCATTTTACACTCTTTATTCCTGAAGACATTTTTGTGATTGTTTGAATGACCACCTGTTGTCCTTGAGCACGTAGAGGAGTAAAACTTTAACTCTGTAGAGAATAAGCTGATTGTATGGATTCCAAGGCTAATGATGTAATCATGTTGTTGTTGTTAGGTGCCGTCGAGTTGGACCCGACTCATAGCAACCTCCCTTGGGTTTCCAAGGCAGTATCAACTAAGGAAGTAGATTGCCCCATCTTACTTCCAAGGTGTGGCTGGTGGATTTGAACCACCAGCCTTCTGGTTAGCAGTCAAGTAAGTGCCTTGGCCACTGTGTTCCCAGAGCTCCCAGATGTAATCATGTATAAACATGTGAATAAAGTAGAAAAAAGGCATCAGGCGTGGCTCTTGCAGAATATACAGGGCATTTGCCTGGTCTCTGTTCCTTTTAAAAAAACCATTAATCCTTTTATGTCGCTTCTTTTCGTGACCTGTGCAGTTTTGCAGAATGTGTCAAGGGCCAGAGAGGCATGCCTGGAGGCATAGCCAAGGGGAGACAATTGTCCTGATGCAAGAATTGTATCATGAGCACTTTCCTGAAGCTGAATTATACCCTGTTACTTCCCTAATAAACTCCATAATTGTGAGTATTGTCTGTGGGTTCTATGTGGCCATTGCAATGAATTATTGAATCCAGCAGTGAAGCAATGAGTGCTGTAGGAGGGTCGGGTGGTGTCAGGGTTGGGAAAAGGCTGGAGGTTGGCAGCATGTCTGGTCAAGTAGGACTATGCCTTGGACTGCTGCTGGTGATTCTGTCTCCCTCTTGTGAAGTTAGAGGAGGTCAGAAGATGCCACCTGTATGGACTTTTAGTACTGTCTTAATAAAATATGCAGCATGGGTGGCTTTAAAGAGCAGAAATGTAGGGTATCACAGTTCTGGAGGCCATGAGTCTGAATTCAGGGTGTTGGCCAGGCCATGCTCTCTCTGACAGCTTTTAGAAAAGATCCTTCCTTGCCACTTTCCATCTCTGGCAGCCTGGGTGTTTCTTGGCTTATAGACAGATCCTCACATGCTCTCTTCCCTGTGTGTGTGACCCTGTGCAGTGCAGTGAATTACTTCATAGGGCCCTTCTAGCTGTGGTCTTGTGAATCCCACAAAATGATTAGCTACCCTTACCTTAACTAGTTACAGTTACATTGACACTGGTCCCACTGACAGTGAACTTATTCACACTTACCTTAGTTAGTTACACTTGCGGTGACACAAGTCATAGTGACAGTGACCATAGTTACAGTTACTTTAGCTCATTACACTTATGGCAATGATGGTCACTGTGACAGTGACCTTAGTGGCACCTACCTTTACTAGTTACTTATGGTGATGTTGGTCACGTCACCAGTGACCTTAGATATACTTATGTTAGCTACTTACAGCTATGGTGATGCTGGTTGCACTGAGAGCGACCTTAGCTACCTTTACATTAGCTAAAGTTATGTTGATGCTGGTCAAACTGACAGTGACCTTAGCTTGACTTTCCATTCCTATTTACAGTTAAGGTGTTGCTTGTCATAGTTATGATGACCTTAGCTACACTTACCTTAGCTAGTTACATTTACTGTGATGTTAGTCACTGTGACTTAAGCTAGACTTATTTTAACTAGTTACAGTTATGGTGGTGCTGTTCACAGTGACAGTGACCATAGCTACTCTTGCTTTAGTGGCTTATGTTTATGCTGACACTGTTCACAATGACAGTGGCCTTTGCTACAATTATGTTACCTAGTCAAAGACACGTGACTGTAGCTACACTTGCTCTAGCGACTTACATTTATGGTGACACTGGTCACAATTACAGTGACCTTAGCTACATTTATGCTAGCTAGTTAAAGACATAGTGATGCTTGTAACAATGATGGTGACCTTAGCTATACTTATGTTAGCTAATTACAGTTACAGTGATGCTGGTCACACTGACAGTGACCTTACAAACATTTACATTAGCTAGTCAAAATTATCATGACCCTTATTAGACTTACCTTAGCTAGTTATATTTAGGGTGATGCTGGACACAATGACAGTGACTTACTTAGACTTACCTTTGCTAGTTACACTTAGGGTGATTCTGGTCACAGTGACAGTGACCTTAGCTAAACTTATTTTGGCTATTTACAGTTTTAGTGATGCTAGGAACACTTTCAGTGAACTCAGCTATACTTACATGAGCTAGTTACTGTTACCGTGACTCTGGTCATAATGACAGTAATCTCAGCTACATTTACCTTAACTAGTTACACTTATGGTGACACTTGCCACACTGTCAGTGACTTCAGCCACATTTACATTCGTTAAAGTGATGGTTATGCTGTTCTCAATGATAGTGAATTTAGCTACACTTACCTTAGCTGGTTTCATTTAGGGTGATGTTGGTAAGAGTGACAGTGATTTTAGATAAACTTGCCTTAACTAGTTTTACAGTGACACTGGTCATAGTCACTGTGACCTTAGACCTACTTTAGCTAGTTACAAGTATGGTGACCCTTGTCCAGTGACAGTTACCTTAGTTACACTTACCTTAGCTAGTTACAATTACCATCATGCTGGTCACAGTGACAATGACCTTAGTTAGACTTACCTTTGCTAGTTCAAGTTACTGTCATGCTGGTCACACTGACAGTGACTATAGCTACAGTTCTGTTACAAACTTACAGTTATGGTGATGCTGGTAACCATGACAGTGACCTTAGATAAACTTATTATAGCTAGTTAAACTTACAATGATCCTAGTCACACTGACAGTGACTTTAGCTGCACTTATATTAGCTAGATAGAGTTACTGAGATGATGTACACACTGACAGTGACCTTAGCTACACTTCTCTTAGTTAGTTAGAGTTATGGTGATGCTGGTCACAGTGACAGTGACCATAATGAGACTTACCTTTGCTACTTAAAGGGATGCTGATACTGGTCACAATGACAGTTTCCTTAGCTACACTACTCTTAGCTAATTACAGTTACAGTAACCCTGGTCACACTGACATTGACTGTCATTATACTTACCTTATCTAGTTAAAGTTATGGTGATGGTGGTGACAGTGACTGTGACCTTATGATCTGGCCTCTTAGTGCCACTCTGAAATGAGTATACCACAAATGAGATGGCCTTACCAAACAGGAGTTTATTATTACAATTTGGAGGGTTTAAGTCCAAGTTCCATGTGCACTAGGGGCTGGGTGAAAGCCCCTCAGCCTTGGGCTTCAGCTCTGCCTTCTGTTCTTGGCCCATTGGAGCTAGAGGTTTTTGTTCCCTCGGATACCTGCTGGTTGCTGAGGATGAAAAGTCCAAGGTTGACAAGTCAAAAGGCACAGTCCCAATGTTACCAAACCACATGGCAGGCCATTCATTCAAGTCCATTGAAAGTTCCAAGTTGGGCAGACCATGGCAGGCTGCTGAACAATGATATGACTACATGCAGGGTTCAAGCATGCCATAAGATGGAGATCATTCTCAAAGCTGTTTCTTATGTACAGAAAGCAGACCACATACTCAAAAGCAGCTGCTCACAGTGGATTCCACCATGGAGATGATTACCAGGTTCATCATGGGCAATACTACACCCAGCTGGCCAGCCACTCACCCAGGCATACCCAAGTTGACTCACAAAGTTAACCACCACACCTTAGGTAGGCTTGCCTTAGCTAGTTACCTTTACAGTAACTTGGTCACACTTACGGTGACAGGCGATAGTGACAGTGACCTTAGTTAGACTTATTTTAGCTAGTTAGTTATGGTGAGGCAGAACACAGTGACAATGGCTTACTTAGACTTACTTTGGCTAGTTACAGTTACAGTGATGCTCTTCACGTTGACCTTAGCTAAACTTATGTTAGCTGATTAGAGTTACAGTGATGCTAGCTAGGTACACTGACTGTCACTTCAGCTATACTTACATTAGCTGCTTACTGTTATGGTGAGGCTGTTCACACTGACAGTGTCCTTAGTTATACTTACCTTAGCTAGTTACAGTTATGGTGATGCTGGTCACACTGACAGTAATTGTAGCTAGACTGACTGTAGCCAATTACAGTGAAGGTGATCATGCTCAAACTGACAGTGACCTTAACTACACTTACTTTAGATAGTTACAGTCACAGTGATGCTGGTCTCACTGATAGTGACCTTAGTGAAAGTTACCTTAGCTAGTTACAGTTATGGTTATGGTGGACAAAGTGACAGTCACCTTAGCTACTGTTACCTTAACTAGTTACAGTTACATTCACACTGGTACCACTGACAGTGACCTTATTCACAGTTACCTTAGCTAGTTACACTTATGGTGACACAGGTCATAGTGACAGTGTCTACACTTAGTTTAGCTCATTACAGTTACAGTGATGATGGTTACACTTACCTTTGCTAGTTTCGCTTACAATGACATTGGTCACAGTGACAATAGCTATACTTACATTAGCTAGTTAGAACTACAGTGATGCTAGTCAAACTGACCATGACCTTAGTTAGACTTACCTTAGCTAGTTAAAGTTATGTTGATGCTGGTCACACTGACAGTGACCTTAGTTATTCTAAACTTAGCTCCTTCCATTTATGGTCACACTGGTCACACTGACAGTGACCTTAGCTACACTTACCTTAGCTAGTTACAGTTTTGATGACCCTTGTGAAACTGACAGTGATCTTAGCTTGACCTACTGTTCCTAGTTACACTCAAGATCTTGCTGGTCCAGTGATGATGACCTTCACTACACTTACCTTAGCTAGTTCCATTTAATGTGATGCTAGTCACAGTGATATTGACCTAAGCTAGATGTATCTTAATTAGTTACAGTTATGTTGGTGTTGTTCACAGTGACAGTGACCTTAGCTACACTTACTTTAGATAGTTACACTTACATTGACGCTAGTCTCACGGATAGTGACCTAAGTGAAACTTACCTTAGCTAATTACAGCTACAGTTATGGTGGACAAAGTGATAGTCACTTTAGCTACCATTACCTTAACTAGTTACAGTTACATTGACACTGATGCCACTGACAGTGACCTTATCACACTTACCTTAGCCAGTTACACTTATGGTGGCACTCGTCATAGTGACAGTGACCATAGGTTTTATTGTAGATTTTGTATGAACACTTGATTTACAAGGTTGTGAAAGATACACATGTGTTCTCTGTTGGAGTTAACAAAGTGCAGTTACTCCCATTCTGCTGCTTTCAAAACAATGGAGATAACTATTTCTTTAATAACCATTGCTTTTGGAATTGCAAAAAGTCATTTATATATTGCTTTCAGTAGAACACAGAGTGATGCAGTTCACATTGATTAAATTTACAAGTTCCACTTGTTAAACTGAACAAGATGCATACATGTTTTTAACAAGTTTTCAACATAAACTTGATTTACATGGTTGACAAAGTTACACACAAATTCTCTGATTGAATTAATAAAATGTTGCTTCCATTCAAGATGTGAAAGTTCTTCAACCTTTTCTTTCAATGCATTTCAGTGGGTGATTCAGTTCTCTTTAGCTAAATTTTGCAGATAACCATTGCACAGCTGAAATTCAGCTTTGTGATTGCTTGTTTTATGGTAGATTTTGTACAGACATTTGATTGACAAGGTTGCAAATGATACACATGCATTTTATGATAGAGTTTACAATGTGTGGTTACTCTCATCACTCTGTATTCAAAATAACAGTGTTTAGCTATTTCTTGAAATAACCATTCCTTATAGAATTGCCAAAGTCATTCATACGTTGTTTTCAGTAGAACGGAAAGTGTGATTCAGTTCACGTTGATTAAATTTACAAGTACCACTTGTTAAACTGAACAGGATAAATACATGTTTTAAACAAGCTTCCAGCATAGACTTGATTTACATGGTTGACAGTGTTACACATACATTCTCTGATTGAGTTAAAAAAGTTTTGTTGCTGCCATTCTGATACATGAATTATAAGAGATTTCCACCTTATTGCATTTTCAATTGGCTTATAAGATGTGAAAGTTCTCAACCCATTGTTACAGTAGAACACAATTGGCGATTAAGTTAGTTTTAGATAAATTGTGCATATAACCAATGCACTGCCGAAATTGAGCTTTGTGAATAGTTGTTTCATTGTAGATTTTGTACGAACAATTGATTTACAAGGTTGTGAAAGATACACATGCATTCTCTGATTGACTTAACAAAGTGTGGTTACTCCCATTCCCCTGCATTCAACAACAAAGTTTAGCTATTTCTTTAATAATCATTGCTTTTAGAATTGCCAAAGTCATTTATAGGTTGCTTTCAGTAGAACACAAAGTTTGATTCAGTTAACATTGATTAAATTTTTAAGTTCCATTAGTTAAACTGAACTAAAAGAATACATGCTTTTTTGAATAACAAGGGACTCAAGGAATCCCTCACCAGTCATTTATTGCTGGAAAGTTCCTGTAAGATGTTGGAGTAGGCAGAAAGACTGCACAGACCCTCTTCAACAAAGAAAAGGGAAACCAATTAACACAGACACGGAAGATAATCCTGGGCCACTGAGCCTTGAAGAGACGGATATAGACGTGGACTAAACCCCAACTAGCAGAAGAATTTGCATGAAAATACCAAAGAAGG
>NW_006922515.1:214669-218981 GCF_000298275.1 Orycteropus afer afer | reverse complement strand
TTGTCATTCTTGGCATAGTAGATCACATGGTTGTCTGATTCAAAATGGCCAAAACAGGTCCATTACAACTCACTTAATCATAGGATATCAATCTTTATGCTTTCCACTAATTTTTGACAGCTTCCACTTTTGCTTGATTCATACTTCGTACATTCTGTGTTCCGATTATTAATGGATGTTTGCAGCTGTTTCTCCTCAATTTGAGTCATGCCATGTCAGCAAAGGGAGGTCCCAAGAGCTTTACTTTATCCTTATCATTAATGTCAGTTCTACTCTGAAGAGGCAGCTCTTTCCCAGTCCTATTTTGAGTGCCTTCTGACCTAAGGGGCTCATCTTCCTGCACTGTATCAGACAATGTTTCCTGGCTATTCATAAAGTTGCCTACTTATGTATCAGACAGTGTTTCTCTGGCATTCATAAGGTTTTCCCTGGCCAATTCTTTGAGAAGTGGATGGCCTCTTCCTTCTTCCTAGTCTGTCTCTGTCTGGAAGTTGTGTTGAAACCTGTGTACCATGTGCAACCCTGCTGGCATTTGAAACACCGGTGGCACAGCCAGCCTCAAACCTCTCAGCTACATGAAAACCACCACAGTAAGACAAACTGACAGGCAAGTTTGTCTACCTTAACTGTTCAAAACCTCTCCACCCTCCCCTTACCTGGATCCTGCAGTTCTGTCTCATCCCCATCTCTTCCCCTGCTTCCTGCCTCTTGGGGTGAGGGCTGGACAAATTAGAGACATTCCTGTTTTCTGCTTTTTTCTATTTGTCATTATAGTAAGAGCATTTTAAGTGTCTTGAATTATCTTTCAAACATTTGACTTTTAGGAGCTGCCTTCACTGTAAGGAGGCACTGATCACACAATCCCTGTCCTAGCAGTCATGTAACCTCTTGCAACATTTTCACTCTTAACCATCCTGTTCCATTGAATATACTCTCACCAGGTCTTTGGATGTGTGTGTGGTTATTTCAGTAGGGTAGATTACTAGATGTAGGACTGTACTGAATAAAAGGATATGAACGTTTTCAACACTGTTATTTAAAGAGCAGTGTGAAACAGTCCAATGAGAGGTGAGAGACCACGGTATGTCCAATAATTGCTAAACTTGTTCTTATTGAATAGTTCCTATTGAATTTGTGGTGGAGTGACCGGGAGGCCAGAGGATAAGGAGAAACAGCACACCTTTGTAACCTCTATGACCAGCTTCCCCTGGGGAGGGGGCAGTTCAGGTGACAGGGAGCAGGTGAGTGGGCCTGGGGCAAATCTGGAATAGGGGTAAAGCCTGGATTGGAATGAGGCCAAGACAGGATATGACCAGGCAGGGGCAGGGGGTGCTAAAGCTCCTGGGAGAAGAGAGGGGGAAACTTTGTGAGGGGGTCTGCAGGGATGGATGGGATGTGAGGAATGACACAGGAGAGAAGTAAGAGGAGGGTTCAGATAAGCCCAGTTGATGAGCAATTCAACAAGACGTAAGGAGCATGTGAAGTGGAACTCGCAGCATCAGTAGGAGAAGCAGGACAAGGGCTTCTCATTCCTCCAGATTCTTGTCTTGTTCGGTTGCTGCCATAATAATCTGGATGCTTTGTAGTCTCTCCCTCATCTAAAACTTCTTTAGCACCTGACCATTCACAGTGGATCCCCCCCCCAGGACTTCATTCTCTCAATCTCCAGCCTCCCAATCACCCCCAGCCTCACCTCCACACACCTAATCCCCCATCAACTGCCATCCTATCTTATCAACGGGTCCTCTCTGGAAGCACTCAAGATTGGGCCTGCTTGTTACTTCATCATAACTCTACCCATGTTAGCTAGTATTCATCATAAGGGTAATGGATCCAGCTCTTTAGGGTTGGAGAACTCACTCATAGAAGAACTTCTGTTTCACAGAAAAGGTGTGCTTGGCTCTTTGGGGCCTGGTCAATCTGAGTGAACTCCTGTGCCAGCTCTGACAGTTCCAGGCTGTGTGGCCTTGAGGACAGTACAGGGCCTGGTGCCTGGTCTGAGAACCTGATGAAAGCATAGCAAGTGTGGGTGGAAACTGAAGCAGAGACTGGGGCAGTGAAGGAGACTGCTCAGGGTCCCCTCCCATAGTGGAGATTTCAGGGTGAACCTGCCTAATGGCAACCCTCTTTCCTGAGAATCAGTGGTGGATGCAGAGCCAGACCCACTGTTTCTTCTGTCTCTCCCTTCCTTACCTCTGTCTTCAATTCTTACCCACACATCTCTCTTTCTCTCTCTCTCTCTTTTTACCTCCCATTCTGTCTGGGAATTCCTACTGTGATACCTTGCAGGGTGGTCAGGAGTAGTAGCCTAGTTATTCTGGTCTCAGGGTCCTGGATGCTAGGATCACATGATGTATTAGTCCTTCAGCCTAATTGTTTCCTTATATCTTTGATTTTCTTCACTTTTTGTTCCTCTGAACAGGGATAGAACAAAGATTGTACCTTAGATGGGGGCTCAAAAGCTTCTTAAAAGCTAGAAAAACTGGAGGATGTAGACCACTGTCTTTATGGACTATGTTATTCCAATTGACCTTATGTCCCCAAAGACTATGGTCCTGAGTCCCCAGGTCCCGCGGTCCATTCTCTCAAGGTATTTGGTTATGGCAAAGGAGTTCTCATTTTTAATCACCTCATATGCATGTGAAAGCTGGACAGTGAATAAAGAAGATTAAAGAAGAATTGATGCCTTTGAGTTGTGGTGTTGGTGAGGAATACCTGGACTGCCAGAAGAACAAACAAATCTGTCCTAGAAGTGCAGCCAAAATGCTCCTTGGAAGTGAGATGACCAGATTTTGTTTCACCTACTTTGGTCATGTTGTCAGAAGGGATCACTCCCTGGAGAAGGATACCATGCTTGGTAAAGTGGAGGGTCAACAAAAAAAGGGGAAGGCCCTTAACCAGATGGATTGACACAGTGGCTGCAATAATGGGCTCAAGTATAGCAAGGATTCTGAGGATGGAGTATGACCAGGCAGTGTTTCATCCTGTTGCCCATAGGGTTTCTATAAGTCAGAGCCAACTCTATGGCACCTAACAACAACATGAAGTTCTCGTAACTTTGCTCCTTACATTCTCTGCTATATTCACGGATATAGTTGCAGTACATATAAATACGTATTTAGGAAAACCCTCTGCTAAACCTATACATGTTTATGAAGGTCGACCCTTTTGCCTTCTTACCCCTAATTAACTTAAGTGTCCATCTATGTATCCACTTGTAGACGATTGTTATTACTGTTATTGTGAGATTGTGTATGTAATAGAATTTAACTTTATTGCCTTTAGCTCTTGTGCTTCTTCCAATGTCTTCCTTTGCCTTGATAATTTTGTGCTGACCTCCACTTATTGTATATTGCCTTTCTTTTCATCCAAGTTAATATATGTATATCCTGTAGTAGGTAACTTACCCTCTTTTCCCCTCCCACCCCTGGTAAACTTCAAAGAATGATTCCTTCTGTGTGTAAACCTTTTCTTGCCTGTTTATAATAGTGTTCTCATACAATATTTGTCATTCTGTGATTGACTAGTTTCACTCAGCACACTGTCCTCCAGTTTCATCCATGTGATGAGGTATTTCACAGAGTCAGCATTATCATTTAATGTTGCATAGTATTCCATTGTGTGTATGTACCATAGTTTTTTTATCCATTCATCCAGTGATGGGCACTTAGGAAGTTTTTGTTTGTTTGTTTGTTTTTCTGCTATTGTAAATAATGCTGTGTTGAATATGGGTGCGTATATATCTGTTCATGTCATAACTCTTATTTCTCTAGAAAATATACATAGAATGGAATTGCTGGATCATATGGTATTTCTATTTCCAACTTTTTAAGGAGCATCATACCATTCTCCACGGGTTGTACTATTTTCTAGCCACATCAGCAGTGTATGAGGGTTTCAGTCCCTCCATACTCTTGCCAGTATTTGTTCTTTTTCTGTTTTGTTTTGTTTTTGAACTTTGCTATGAATGCTGGGATTAGATGATATCTCCTTGTTGTTTTTATTCCCAACTCTCTAATGGCTAATATTTTTCCAGTAATATATCAGACAGTGTTCACTGCTATTCATAATGCTTTCATAATGGATCTTGGTGGTACAGTACCTAAGGCATTTGACTGCTAATAAGATCGGTGGTTCAAACCCACCAGCCAATCCGTGGAAGGAAGATGGTACAATCTACTTCCATAAAGATTTACCACCTTGGAAACCCAAAGGGTGTCACTATGAATTGGAATCAGCTCGATAGGAATGAGTTTGTTTCTTGATTAATGATTGCAACCACCACTTGCCTGTCATTTTGTCGTACTGTGGT
>NW_006922515.1:206087-207749 GCF_000298275.1 Orycteropus afer afer | reverse complement strand
CTCATATGCGTGTGAAAGCTGGACAATGAACCAGGAAGACTGAAGAAGAGTTGATGCCTTTGAATTGCGGTGTTGGCAAAGAATACTGAAAATACTATGGACTGGTTGCTTCATAGAAGGGGGAAGAAGGAAGAACTGAGAAGGAAGAAACAAAGAAAAAGTGAAAAGAGGCGGAGGGAAAAAACAAAACCCTGAAACAGGTGTTAGCAATCAAATACAGCTGCAGGTGTTAGCAATCAAACACAGCTGCAGAGGGAATGCAGAGCTCACTCTGGAGAGTGTGCAACACCATCCATGAAAGGGCGGGGGCAGGGTTGGCTGACCATGGGCAAGTGGGGTTGGGGGCAGAAGCCCCTATGTGGGATCAAAAGAAAAGAAAAGAAAAAAAGAGGGACACGAAGAATTTTTTAAAAAAGAAAACAGAAAACAAAGAGGGGAAGAGGGAAGAACTAAGATAAAAGAAAAAGAAAAAAAAGTAAATTTAAAAAGCAGCACAGTACTAGTGAAAGTGCTAGCCCCCAAACACAGCTGCAGGACATCACAGCATTCACTCAATGGGAGCACGAACCTCTGACTGCAGAGGCAGGGACTGCTAACTGTGTGAGCAGTGGGGGAAGGGGCACCCACTGTGTGGGATCAAAAAAAAAAAAAGGAAAAGGGATGGGAAGAGGAGAAAAAAAATGAAAGGGAAAAAGAAAAGAAAAGGGGGGAAGAAGGAAGAAAAAAGATAAAGAAAAATAGCAGTACAGCACTGGTGGGTGGGGGCATGGCTTGACTGGCTGCTGGGTGGGTAGGTGTGGGGTGCCAGGCATCCAGTCACTGGGAGGTTGTGCAAGGTGAGGGGGAAGAACATACCTCTCGGATCACAGATCACCAATGTGGGTGCTGGTACAGTCCTGGGTAAGGAGAGCCAGTTATCTGGTTCCTCTCCAATTAGCACACTGGTTGCAATAATTCAAAATGGCCATGCTGTGCTAGTTGGGAGCTTACTGCTCCTTGTTCACTGTTATCATTGAGTTACTCCATCTCTTTAGTATTTGGTCTACCCTTCATCCTTTCCTTTGAAGCTTTAGATTCCAGGATTTTCATCTATATCCATTTTACTTGGTTTCTTAAGTCTTTGTTGTACATGGTCTGGATAATGTATCTGCTTAGTCTGCCATCTTGGATCCTCCCCTTTAAATATATATATATATTTTTTGAAAATACACATTCTAGGGTATTTTCATGCAGCAGTTTTTTCACTCTGTGTTTAGAAACATGTACAGTTTTAACTATACAACATAGATATTCTTGATTTCTGCTTTTTTCCATTTGTTGTTACAGGAGAAGTATTTTCCATGTCCTGAAATGTCTTTGAACCATAACTTTGAGGAGCTTCTTCCACTGTAAGGACTTACACTAATTACACAAGCCATTTAATTACACAAAGTCATTTAGGTTGCTACTACTTTTTCACAATAATTCATCTTGTTCTATTGAATATGCTTTCACATGCATGTGTGGTTATTTCATTAGGACAGATTACTAGAAGTGGGATTTTACTAAATAAAGGAGATAGAACATTTTGAAGGCTCCAGGCACATAGTATTAAACTACATTTCAGCATGGCTGTGAAAATTCACTTTTCCACTACCAGTGTATGAAAAGGCCCCTAGACTA
>NW_006922515.1:204758-205683 GCF_000298275.1 Orycteropus afer afer | reverse complement strand
GGCATCAGTCTGGAGGTCTTTTCCAACTCCTGTGGTTGCACGGGCTGCTGAACACAAATCAACAGGTCAGAAAACAGGCTGCAGGCTCACAAGGCTGTGGAATCAGGTCAGATGATAGGCTGCTGGCTCAAGTCCCAAGATCTGGAAGTCAAATAATGACAAGCCAGATGCAGGACCCAGAGCAAGAAAGAGAAATTCTCCAGAGCATTCATAAATATTGGATACACACTATATACAACCTAGGGAACTCTCCTTACTTGAGCAAGATGTTACAAAGATGTGTAAGCTGGTGCTTGGAGTAAAGGTGGTGGCTTGAGTCACATTTTCTAATAAGGTGGTGACTCAAGATGCATCTCATCCTAATCCAGCCTCATTAACACAACAGCTAACTCCAAAATAGGGCCATAACCACAGGTATAGAGATTAGGATTTACAACACAACATAAAATGGAGGATTATGGGTGGAAGGGCCATACTAAGTAATTCACTACACTTCAGATATGTTGAAATACTCACCACAAGGAGAGTTCCTACAAAGACTTGTGTCAAAATGATAAAGCCCAGTAACTGAAAAAGTTTTATAGGTTTGAGACCAAGATAAAAACTATGAAGGAACTGAAAGAGTAATATTTAAAATTATGAAAAGCCTCAAAGAAATGTACAATATAGCAATCACATAGAATCAAGAAATAGCTCACCACCATTTCCAGGAAGACCAGAAGCTGGCAGTCTCATGTTTCTTATGCATCTAGTAGTGTTGTTAGACGCTGTGAATGTTGTTGTCTCTAATAGCACTCAATAGCCAGTTTACTAGGAGCTGAACCACCTCAGGCCTCCTTACTGGTGTCACCTGGTCACTTCTGGACCTTCCTCTCTTTCCTCCAGTGTTGTTGTTGTTGTTGTTATGTGCCGTCGAGTCAGACCC
>NW_006922515.1:203203-204095 GCF_000298275.1 Orycteropus afer afer | reverse complement strand
GTATCACTACGGAAGTAGATTGCCCCATCTTCCTTCTGAGGAGTGGCCGGTGGGTTTGAACCGCCAGCCTTCTGGTTAGCAGTCAAGTGCCTTAGATACTCCATGGGGACAGATTCCTGTCTACCCTGCCACCAGGCCTCCCTGTGACTGGCAGGCACCAGATGCTCAGGGATTGTTTATGTAATGAATTAACACACACACACACACACACACACACAAAGAGAGAGGTAGGGATAGAGACCTTGGTGCCATTTGGCTGACACAGGGAAAGAGAATGCCAGGCCCCTCCTTGGTTTGTCACCTTAGAGTTCAGCTAAGGCTTTGGTGAAAAGGAAGGAGGTACTCCCACCATCAATGGAATTAGGACAGAACTGAGTGTTTTGAGCTCCAGAAATAGCTGTCAAGGAAGATGATATAGTAATGGTTTAGAGCATCCTTCACATATTCCTTTTGTGCCCAAACAAGAACAATTTCCAAAAGGTGATTGACATGCTTCATTTTCAGAGTGAATGGAAGGACCTATCTGCCAGTAAGAGTCTGTGCCAAGACAAGAACCCCACAGGATGTGACCTCACCTGCTCATTGAAGCACTAACTGATCATAAAGAGCAACTTCTAAGCTAATCATAGCAGCTTCCACCATAACGGTGATTACAATCTCATAATGGGGAATAACTACATCCAGGTGCCAAGCACTCAAAACCATGGCCCAGTCAAGTTGACACACACCTTTAACTACCACAATGGTTATTTGGGACTAAATTTGTGAATTTCAGAGAGGAGTAAATTAATGTTAGTTTCAGCTTGTTCTGTTTGTCTACCACCAAATAAATCATCCTGATTTCAAAAAAAGCTGGGGCCCTTAGGGATGTGATTCCTGGCCTAATTAGCCT
>NW_006922515.1:201803-202388 GCF_000298275.1 Orycteropus afer afer | reverse complement strand
AATTACTCCAATGGATTAAGAGCAAAGACACATATTCTGCCACTATGAACATAAATAGTCTTAGCATTACTATTATCCCTGAGGAAAGCATAATCTTAGTTAATGGTATTTAAAATTTAAGAAAACAGGTAAGGAAATAAAATCCCTATTTCAATGAGATTCCAATTTTCAAATTGGGGAAACAGAGTAAAATGTCTTAGCTTAATATTGCTCCCTTTTCTAAGCACCATCCCTCTTAGAAAGTGCAATCACCAAAAATGTTTGTCATTGCCAGAGGTGAAACAGAAACATCAACCTCCTATCTTAGCCTTCAGCTTCTTGATAGGCACAGTGGCTCCTTCATCTTCAGGTTTCCCCTAAGGCAAGTTATGCCAAACGACTTCCTCCAAACTTCATACTCATATGAGCATTTGTTTCTTTTCTTTTTATTTATCACTTAACTGCAATTGTAATCAGTAATTAATAGCTACAAATATTTACATGAGCTTAACAAATTTGATCTAGAAATTTTTTCTGAAAAGAAAAAAATCCATAAGGTATGAGATTAAAAATCTTGTAAGGTACAGAGCCATTTTTACTGGGATA
>NW_006922515.1:194160-197558 GCF_000298275.1 Orycteropus afer afer | reverse complement strand
AAAAAAAGGCGCACATGCCCTGCGAAGTGCTGACCAGCTGGCAAGACGGCCATCGGAGGGCTCCCTGGGCCAGTAGAGAGAGCACAGCAGAATAACTGTGGCCACTCCACGGCTCTACCTTCAGTGCCCACTTTTATCCGTAAACTTGGGACCACTGGCAGGGAGAAGACACCCCTCTGGCTTTGGAAGCCACTGAATTGGGAGCAGAGAGGAGAATCATTCTGCAAGTGGGCTGGCCCTGGGATGAACTCAGGTCATGGATCAGGGAAGCTACCCTGGGTCAGCTTTTTGGCATGCAGGGGCTTGCAGAGCAGGGTATTTGTGGAGGTCTGAACCTGGCAGAAAGTAGTGGCCCCCTAATAATTGGAGTCTTTGCTGAACTTGAGCTTGAGGCCTGTGGGTAACAGTATAACATCATTGTTAGCAGCCCACTCAAAGCCCTGGAAATGGCTCTTGCGCCTTGGAGGAGATTTTTTGTTTTGTTTTTTGTTTCTTCCTCTTTTCTTCATCCTTTCCCTGCCTCTCTCCTGCCTCATCCAATAGAAAAAACACATTAAGCCACCACAACACCTGCTGGCTGAAATTCTAAACCCCCTTTATGACAAACAGAGACCTGCATCCACATTCCACACAGTGATTCCATAATCACAAAGAAAACTGCAGAGCAATCCAGCAAACCTGAATTAATAAACAAAAAATAAAATAAAATACACCAGCACCACCACTGCAGAAATATTAAATCATAAAATCAAGACAGAACAAATCAATACATAACTAACAGTTAAAGACAACTTCAAAATATTTAGGAAATAACAGGCAACCTCAAATCAAACAAACAAACAAAAAGGATAAGACATTAGAAGTGAAATACCAAACAAAAGTCTCATTCAACATGGAAGAAGAGAGGATAATACAATTATCCAAGAAGGAATTTAGAAGGTATGTTTATAGAACCCTACAAGAGCTTAAGGAAAGCCCAAACAGAATCAAAGAGAACACAGACAGTAACCTAGAAAGACTCAGGAAAACCATTCAAGAACAAAATAAATAACAAGATTAATACATAATCAGAACTCATACAAAAAAGTCAGTTAGAAATCCAGAAATTGAATACCAGAATTACACAACACAGTGGAAATACAAAAGAACACACTAGAACTGGATGAAGAACATATTTCTCATCTAGAAGATAAATACCTGGACACCAGTCAGTATGAAGAAAAATCAGAACAAAGATTTAAGAGAAATGAAGAGAACCTAAGAGTTATATGAGACAACGTGAAAAGATACAACATATGCTTTGTTGGAATTCCAGAACAAGAAGAGGCAAAGAAAAAAAAAAAAGAAAAGAAAGAAAACACTGAGAAAATTGTGGAAGACTTACTAACAGAAAATTTCCCCATATCATGAAGGAAAAAAAGTTATTTGTCCAAGAAACTCAAAGAACCCCATACAGGCTGGATCCCAAAAGAAAAACACCGAGGCACATTATAATCAAACTATCCAAAACCAAAGACAAGGAAAGAATCTTGTGAGCTGCCCAGGGGGAAAAAATATATATATATATATTACTTATAATAAACAGTTAGTCTGAACTCTGATTACTCAGCAGAAAACATGCAAGCAAGAAGGCAATGGGACAGCATATATAAAACACTGAAGGAAAAGAACTTCCAATCAAGAATCCTATATCCAGCCAATTTGTCCAACAATTATGAGGGTGAAATCAAGACATTCTCAGACAAATAGAAATTAAGGGATTTTGTGAAAAACAGATCAACTCTACAAGAAATGCTTAAGGAAGTCCTTTCTATAGAGAACCCACAACAGAGAACAACAAAATCAGGATGCATGACATCAACACTAAAACCAAATCAGAAATAGATGCTTCAAATAAGACCATAAAACATTGTACACTAAAACACAAGGAAGTCAATTTGCACACAGCAACAGCAACAAACCAAATAGATAGAATAAAAGTTCTAGGTACAGACTTCCAAATGGAGAGGAAAACAGGACAATGTCCTCATAGGACAGACTATTCCAAAAATATAGAGACAAGAATTCACTCCAAGGCAACACAGAGAAAATTAACAATCCTCCTAAGCAAATCCAGAAAGAAGGAAAACATAGGGGTTTAGAAAGCACAAAACCAAAAATAAGGAAAAAAAGAGAGGAAACATTTGACAACAAAATGAACTCAGCACAGAAAAGTATATGGACCAAGGAAACTCCAACAACATGACCAAAAAAAAAATAGAATGACAGCAATCCATTCTTCCTTATTGCTAATTACACTCAATGTGAATGGACTAAATGCATCAAGCAAGAGAAAGAGAGTGGCATACTGGATAAGAAAAGAAGACCCATCCACAGGCTGCCTACAAGAGACCTACCTTAGACACAAAGATAAAAACAAAGTAAGTGTTTAGAGGTGGAAAACAAAATACTAAGCCAACAGAAACCAAAAAAGAGCAAGAGTGGCAATGTTAATTTCTGATAAAATAGACATTAAGGTAAAAAACAATGTAAGAGACAAAGAAGGACACCATATGATGCTGAAAAGGTCAATTAACCAAGAAGATGTTATGATGATAAATATCTATGCACCCAATGAAAGTGCTCCAAAATACGTGAAGCAGATATTAATTGAACTGAAAAAGAAAATAGACAACTCTACAATAGTAGAAGGAGACTTTAACACACCACTTTCAAGGAGGGACAGATCAACTAGAAAAAAACTCAACAATGATACAGAAAAACTCAACAACACAATCAACTAACTCAACCTCATGGACATATGCAGAGCATTCCACCCAACAAAAGCACAATTCACATTCTTCTCCAGTGTACATGGATCCTTCTCCAGAATAGATCATATGTTAGGACATAAACAAGCCTCAATAAATTCAAAAACATTGAAATACTACAAAGCATCTTCTCAGACCACAATGCTATAAAAATTAGAAATTAATAATATGAAGATCAAGGAAAAACATCAAATGTGGAAGCTGAACAATACACTGCTCAAAGACTACTGGGTAATAGAAGAAATAAAAACTGAAATTAAAAAAATCCTAGAAACAAACAAGAATGAAGATACATCTTATAAAAACCTAGGGACACAGTGAAAGCAGACTTGGAGGGCAATTAATAGCAATAAATGCATATATCAAAAAAGAGGAAAGAAACAAGTTCAACACTCTAACTAAACAACTCCAACAATTAGAAAAAGAACAACAAAAGAATCTTACACTATCTAGAAGTAAGGAAATAGTACGGATCAGAGCAGAAATAAACAGATAGAAAAAAGCAACAAACCAAAATGCTGGTTCTTCTAAAACATTAACAAAATTGACAAACCATTGGCAAATTTAACAAAAGAAAAGAAAGAGAGG
>NW_006922515.1:191390-192455 GCF_000298275.1 Orycteropus afer afer | reverse complement strand
TCTGATCAATCATGGGATCAACCCACATCACAATTGCTTAAACCACACAGAATTGTGGTCCAGCCAATTGACACACAGCTCCAATTATTACAACTACCTAAAGAATCTACACATTTAATGCAATCCTGATCCAGATACCAACAAAATTTTTTAAGGACATGGAAAAAACAAAGGAAAGAGACCTCAGATAAGCAAGCACTACTGAAGAAGAAGAGCAAAGTGGGAGGTCTCACACTCCTGGATCTTAAAACCTACTATACAGCCATAATAGTCAAAACAGCATGGTATTGGTACAATGAGAGGTAGACAAATGGAACAGAATTGAAAGCTCAGAAACAGACCCATCCATCTATATGGACAGATATCTTTGACAAAGGTCCAAAACCCATTAAATGGGGAAGAGACAGACTATTTAACAAATGGTGCTGGCAAAACTGGGTATCCACTGGCAGAAAAATGAAACAAGACCCATACCTCACCCCATACACAGAAACAAACAACATGGGCTGATTACTTCCAAATGCCCTTAGCTTTTGTTTGTTTGGTTTTTTGTTTTGTTTTGTTTTGTTTTTGTATTATTCTTTGCTTCTGATGATAGGAGACCATTAGCTACATCTTGGTTTTCAGCAATATCAGCTCTGTTACTAGAAGAAATAAGGCCTTATCTCAGAGCACAACTGGAAACATTGAGGTCTTTTATGCAGCACTTAAGCTGTGACTCGGAAGCCCTGAACTCATCTCACACAAGTTGGATCAAAGACTTAAATGTAAAACCCAAAACTATAAAATTCATCAAAGATAAAATAGGGTAAATCTAGGAGTCCTAATTTATGGCATAAATGGACTATCAAACATAATCCAAACATAACCACAGGAGGTAGAAGAAAAGCTAGATGACTGGGACCTTTTAAAAATTAAATTCTTATGTGCATTGAAAGCCTTCGTCAAAAGGATAAAAAGAGAACCTACAGATTGGGAGAAAATATTTGCCTGTGACATATCTGACAAAGGACTTATCTCCAAAATCTATAGAAAACTTCAACACCTTAACACCAAAAAGACAAA
>NW_006922515.1:187522-188565 GCF_000298275.1 Orycteropus afer afer | reverse complement strand
GAAGAGACTTGAACAGACACTCCACTAAAGATGATATGCTGGCAGCCAACAAACACATGAGGAATTGCTCGTGATCTTTAGTCATTAGAGAGATGCAAATCAAAACAACAATGAGATATCATCTCACCTAGCAATAATAGCAAAGTTCAACAGGACAGAAAATAACAAATGCTGGCGAGATTGCAGAGAGATTGGAACTCATGTGCACTGCTGGTGGGATTGTAACATGGTATAACCATTGTGGCAAACGGCATGGCATTTCCTTATAAAACTGAAAACAGAAATACCATTTGACTCAGCAATTTCATTACTAGGAATATATCCTAAAGAGGTGAGAGGCAGGACATGAATAGATATGCACACCTATGTTCACTGCAGCACAATTCACTATAGCAAAAAAATGAAAACAACCTAAATGCCTATCAATGGATGAATTTGTTATCTGTAACAAATTATGGTTCATTCACACAATGGAATACTATGCTATGTTAAAGAACGATGAAGGATACACAAACTATCTCACAATGTGGATGAGCCTGGAGAACATTATGCTTTGTGAAATAAGTCGGTCACAGAAGGACAAATACTGTATGAGGTCATTACTGTAAAAAGACAAGGAAGGGTTTGCTTAAGGAAGGGAACTCACTTTGTAAGTTACCGGGGTGGGGACGGAAGGGAAGTATTAATTTTGGGCTAGTTCTGGGCCATACACTGAGGGGGGTAAGGGGAGGGATGGTATGGAAAGAGTCTGACCACCATAACATTGGGGAAAGGGAGGACACCAAATTATGCACATAATATAGAGACAACAGAGGCTAATACCAATATATCCACAGTACTGCATTATCATTAACACCAAACACTAGGCTACAGATAAACACATAAACATCTGAGAAAATCAGATGAGGGTCAGTGAACAGGAGTATACTATAGACCTAGGATAGATTCAGCTGAGGCTAATCTTGCACAGATACCAGTGATACAAAATACCTGCAATCCTTACAGAAACAACAGAAGACAGACATAGAGAAATCCCTCACAGA
>NW_006922515.1:180946-186877 GCF_000298275.1 Orycteropus afer afer | reverse complement strand
GGGGGGAGGGGGTACTAGGCAGGGAGGGGAGGACACTGGATTAGGGTTGGGGATGGAAATTGGGGAGTGAAACTAAATGTACATGAAATGTTGAATGTAAACAAACTCTGCTCTATAAACTTGCACCTAAAGCACAATAAAAAATAATTTTTTAAAAATACCATTAATAATAATCTGTTAATTTCAAATGAAACAGTTAAAATTATAATCCACTGACATTATAATAGTGGTTTAGCTTAGCATTATGAATTTACAGGTTAAAAACAAGAAAAAGCTAGAGCTTCTTGTTTAAGTGGTGATACTTTATAAACCATTTCTGTTAAAGAGCACTAAGGAAAATGGAAAATGCTTTGTTTTGACCCAAACAGCCATTTACATTGTGTTCAATAATCACCAATCTACTTAACCTGAAGAAAGGTAGACACTGTCATAATAAATATGCTAATGTATAATTTACCTTCAATATTTTGTCAACCCCAATAATGAGATCCAGACCAGGGATTATGATTTTTTTTAAATAATATTTTATTGTGTTTTTGGTGAAAGGTTACATGGCACATTACATTCACATTCAGCAAGTACCACAGAATTGTTCAGAGACATTGGTTACATTTTTCACAATGTGTTAATATTTTCATTAGTTCCCTTGTGGATGTTTTGCTTCCAATAATCTAGTTTCTCTGGCCCTTTTGTCTTTGATTTAGATTAATTGTTGACCATTTGGTCTCAAATTGATGATTTTTTAAAGATGTACATTACTCACTGATTATGTTTTCTATTTTATGAGCTAATCTGTTATTTAGCTGAAAGTTAACCTTGGAGTAGTTTTGGTTCAAAGTTTATGGAGCATCTCAGGGCTATAGCCTCAGGGAGTCCTCTAGTCTTAACTGGTCCAGTACATCTGCACTTTTTAAGAATCTGAGTTCTGTTTCACATTTTTCTCCTCTTCTATAACAACCATCTATTGTGGATACCTTTTTAAGGATTATTTTTAAAGTCTATGAGAAAATGAAAGAAAAGGCAAAATCTTTGGACAAAATATGCCTTTGCACTCATCAGAAAGTATCTTTAAAATCTTACTCGGAGCTGGATACTTGCTGGTCATGGGTGGATAGACTGGTACATTAAATCAGAGCCTATTTTCCTAGACATCTAGAAACAGAGGTGGTAAGATCAGCAAGGGATGGCTAGACAGAATGCACAAGCAAACACAGGGTGACAGCTAACGTTTCAACAGAATGTGTCTCCCAAATCCCAATCAGCCTCTAAAGACATCACTGAATTAGAGCTCAATGAAATCCAGACAGGATCTCACTAAAACACCACGGAAAGACAAGCTTTCCTGTTACTTGCAATATAATTCCCTACCCACCAGCCACTCCTCGGAAAGAAGATGGGGCAATCTACTTCCATAGTGATACTGCCTCGGAAACCCAAGGAGGGGTCGCTATGAGTCGGGTCCCACTCGACGGCAAACAACAACAACAACAACAACAACATTTAAAAGTTATAAATGGTGATCAGTACTTAGGCCAGGCCCTGATGAAGCACCACCCTCTTGGGAGATGTTGCATCCCATTTTGTCCTGTCTATAATGAGAGCTCCAGGGGCTGATAGCAGCTCGGCTCTGTTTCATTTGGAAAGCCTCGCCTCCTGGTTGCTATGGAATTTTCACAGCCATTCTCTTCCCAAAAGCACCTAGTCAAATCCCTTTTGTGACCAAAAGCCTTCGTTTCACCACCTTTAAACCAGATGCTGGCATACTTTCCAGTCCCTCCCTAACAAGTTAGGTGAAGAAATTTGGGCAGTGTTGGGGGCTACTCAAAAAATGCTTGAACACAAAGTAACATGCTGACATCTAAAAAAAAAAAAAAAATTTTAAAAACTAGCTAAACATGACTTTCCATATTTCATCTACTTCAACTCTCGGAACAACTCTATCAGATTGTTTGTTGTTAGCTGTCAAGTTGATTCCAACTCCTAGCGACCCAATGTGACAAAGTAGAACTGCTCCATAGAGTTTCCTAGATGGCAATCTTTGTAGAGGCAGATCACCAGATCTTTTCTCCTGCAGAGCCACTGGTGGGTTTGAACCGTTGGCCTTTCAGTTAGCAAACAAGCCTCTAACCATTGTGCCACCAAGGCTCCTTTATCCTATGAGGTAGTTACTACTATTACTATTGGGTGAGTGACAAAATGGAGATATAAAGAGAGCTGTAAATTTCCCAACATCACACAGTTAGGAAATGGTGGAGACAAGTCTCAAAATTCTTGTCTGTTCAAACTCCACACTCACAGCATGTTTAATACTGCCTTTTTGAACAGGACTCAGGGTCAGAAGACAGGATGGAATCAGTTCTTTTACCGATAAGTAAATTGATCCTGGGCAACACCCATGGCTCTATTTCTCCATCAAATATTGGGTTGCGGGGAGACTACTAATTCCTACACCTCTAATAGCCTTCTCCTGGGCTATGTAAACCAAAAAAAAAAAAACCTTGGGTTTCCAAGGTGGTGTATCTACAAAAATAGATTGACCAATCTTCCTTCTAAGGAGTAGCTGGTGGGTTTGAACCACCAGCCTTCTGGTGTAAGAGAAGCCAAATATGATCATGGTGTGAAAATGCTCTGCATTGTAAACCAGTGTCCACACATGTATTCCTTTTTCTTATCTCACTCTTAGCTCCCAGTGACCACATTCAATCAACAAATACTGAGCACCTACTATGTGCCAGACACTTTCCTAGGCAGTGGGGATTCAGCAAAGGGCAGAACAGATAAAAGTCCCTGTCCCTGGAGAGTGGAGGAAGCAGACAAGACACACATGGAAATATAATGTATCAGGTGGGGATGAGTGTTTTGGGGAAACACAATAAAGTAGGAAAGGAGATGGAGAGAACCCAGGTTAGGGGCAAGACTAAGACTGGGAAGAAAGACCTGGTGATGTACTTCCAAAAATTACCCAATGAAAATTCTATGGATCACAATGGTCAGATCCCCAACCAATGATCTTGGGGATGGTGTAGGACTCAGCAGTATTTGTTCTGTTGTGCATGAGGAGGCCACGAGTCAGGACTGACTCCTGGCAGCTAACCACTACTAACAACGACTAATCCCTTAGCATCGAGAGCCATGCCTGGTGCACATCTTCCTTAAATGCTTTCTGATAGAATGGCTGACTTAACTTCCAGACTAGAGCAGACAGGTGCTTGGGAAGGGCCTATGGGTTCCTGCCCTAGAGCAGCACTGTCCAATAAAAAAATGCGGTATGTATACAACATACATAATAATATATATATAATTTTCAATAGCTATATAAGTCTGTTGTTGTTGTTGTTATGTGCCATCAAGTCGGACCCGACTCATTGCAGCCCCTCCTTGGTTTTCCCAGGCAGTGTCACTACGGAAGTAGATTGCCCCATCTTCCTTCCGAGGAATGGCTGGTGGGTTTGAACTACCAGCCTTCTGGTTAGCAGTCAAGCACCTTAGGCACTATGCTACCAGAGCTCCCATATAAGTCTATATATATATATAGGTATTGAAAGTTATATATATTATTATATATGTTTACATTTTCTAGTAGACACATTTTTTAAAAGTAGAAATGAATGAAATTAATTTTAATAACATTTTAATTAACCCAAGTATACCCAAAATATCATTTCAATATGCCATCAGCATAAAGTATTGTTAATAAGATATTTTACGTTCTTTTGTTCTAAGTCTTCAACACACCTCCGTTTGATGCCCATTTCAAGTGCTCAACAGCCACTTGGGGCTTGTGGTCACCGTATTAGAGCAGCCGCAGCCCATGTGCCCTCTGGGTCCTCTGGTGCCCAAAGCACTCAGGCTGGCCGGCAGTTAGTGGGCCCTTGGAAGAATGAATACAGAATCAGGGCAGTGAATAGAGGCCCCGGGTGCCAATAGGTGCACTAACCAGCTCTTGCAGAAACTAGGCGCAGTTCCAGGAAGAAAGCGAACGGCCCTGCAGGCAAGAAGTCCAGCTCGCACGCCAGCCGCGCCGCCGGCGGCTGCGCGGAGTGGGCCAAGAGCACGCGCGGAAACTGAGGGAGCGCTAGGCGCAGCGGAGCAGGCTGGGAGGCTGGGAGCTGAGATTGGTTCGCCATGCCGGGGCCCAGCGCTGAGACTGAGTCTTCCTGGGATCCGAAGATCCGAAGAGGAATCGATCGATGAGAAGAAAGAGACGCCCAGGCAAGGTGTGTCCCCAGCAACTGGGTGGCCAGCTGTGGCAGCTGTGGCGGGGTGCTGAGAACGAACGGGAAAGGGTAACAACAGTGAGGGTGAGACTAGTCCGGGAATGGGGTGGAGGCGGTGGAGACCTTCTTGGATCACCGCACTCCGCCCCTGGCGTTCAGAAGTTTCAGAGGCGCTCACGGCTCGCCCTCCGTCCTCCGCCACCCCTCCCCCGCCTCTCGCGCAGTTCTCGGGGTCAGTGGAAGAAGAAGAGCATAATTGCCTCCATTTTTCGGGTTCTTGCTCAACTGTGCCGGACCCGGTGAACCTTTTACCTGAGCGATGACGTGGTTCAGGGCACGGGCTTCGGAGTCACACTGTTTATTCGCCTCTGGGCAACTTACCTTCTCTGGGCTCCAGTTGCCATCTACTGTAAAAAGGGACTTAAAATAAGACGTTCCTCATAGGATTTTTGTGGGCCCTGTGTAGTGTGCTGGGGACCTAGGAAGTGCTTCCTTAATGTTAGCTATTTTTTTCCCTGGGATAGTCTTCTGAGATAAAGTTTCCTCGTCCACTTTTACCCCTGAAGAGATTGGACACAGATAAGGTCTTTGCTTACAGCAAGTAAATGGAACCTGTAGTATTCCAGAGATTGGACATTACCATCTAATACAGTCCCTGTCACGTCCTAGAAAAAAACAGTGGTAAGCTGCTTGTGAGACCCCATCTATGAAATGGGTACATACTCCATGCGGTTGATGTAAGGATGAACTGAGGTACCGCACATAAGTGCCTCCCTGTCGAGTGTCCCTGGCACAGGGCAGGAGTTTTGTCTTTCTTTGCACATACACCCCAATGCCTGCCACTGTAAATAACTGAATAAATAAAGAGCACATAAAGAGAGCTTAAGGTTCTTGGGTTGCACAAATGGTTTGTGCTTGACTGTTGAGTTAAAGGTCGGTTGCTTGCATGCATCCAGGGGTGCTATGGAAGAAAACCCTGACCATCTGCTTCCGTGAAGATTACAGACAAAACTGAATGAATCCCCGAAACTGTTGCCCGGAGGTAATCTTTAAACCTTAAACCAAAATTATCCCCTGAAATCATCTTAAAACCAAATAGTTTAGCTTAACTAGTACAAAACATTTGTCTTGAAAATTATGCTCTTTTAATAACTATCAAGGAAGGTTGGGCAATCTACTTCCGTAGTGATACCGCCTCAGAAACCCAAGGAGGGGTTGCTATGAGGTGGATCGAACTCAAGGGCAGTGAGTTTGAGTTATGTGGGATCAAATGGACAACAACAACTTGAAAGATTAGATAGGAACCTTACGGAGCAATGAGTTTATCAAGGGGGAGAATCAACTCTTCAGAAAAGGAGGCTGAGAACATTTGCACAACTTGAAGAATCTAATCGGTATCACTGAGTTGTACATGTAGAAACTGTTGAATTGATGTATGTTTTGCTGTGTATATTCTCAACAACAACAAAATAAATAAAATTTGAAAGCAAAAAAAATTACAAAACTCTATGGAGCAGTTCTACTCTGTGACACATGGGGTTGCCATGACTCAAAATCTACTGATGCCAAAGGTATTGGAAGGCGTACAGTAAGAATCTGTAATTAATTTTTATCCTTATAAGTAACCCCTTAATGTAAGGACTGCAAGTCCAATGTTACTGATGAGGGACCGAGATTCAGAAAAGCTAAGTAACTTTCCCAGTGTCTCACAGGT
>NW_006922515.1:154868-160522 GCF_000298275.1 Orycteropus afer afer | reverse complement strand
CCCTCAGGAATGACAGCTCTTGGGGCAAATGAAGCCATCTTCCTAGAGCAAAACACCTACCTCCTCTCAATTTAAGGCCATTCCTTAGCTATACAGAGAATTCAGTCTCTCCTTTGGGAAGCTTCTATTTTGCACTTAATGGAGGCACTAACACATCAAATATTGGAAACAGTAACTATGGGCCCTGAATTATTCTTGTGAATTACAGAAGTAGGAATTTTATTGTTTCTTTGTAATGATACCCATCCAGATTCAAATACCATAGGAAATATACTTTTTTATTTCTGGCACTCTTAAAAATACAGAAATCTTACCCAGGCCCAGATTGTCTACTTCCTTAATTCTTTCCCTATGAAAAAGAAATTTATTTCTCAGAGATTAGCATTCCATCAGGTGAGGTTTATCACTGGGGACATTGAACCTTAGGTGGCTCAAAATAATCTGAGCAGTATAATAAACCAACCTTTCTCAGACTTTAACCAATTTAGGTCTTCCCAGCATTCTGAGAAGGTATATTATTCCTATTTTTCAGATAAGGAAGTAAAATTGAGGCTCATAGACTCTTAGGGTGCCAAAGTCAGAAATGAAATCTGCCTTTGAAAAGTGGGCTGGTTTCATGTGCCCATCTTGTTCCCTGGAAGGCTGTACATACTGTCTATGATCATAATTACAGAGTTAAACCCATGCTTTTGAAATGTTATCCAAGGGATCTACCTGTATAACAAAGTTGTTAGCACCCTGTGGTATCTAGAGAGGCATCATGTTCCAGCATAATGTTTCATAAAATAAACAAATTCAGATGGCTCATCTTTCTCATTCTGCTTCCCTCCCTGCATTAAAAAACAAATCTACTTCCTTATAGTGCCGGAGAAATAAAATATCCTCTAGAAGGGACTTTGGCTTTTCTATTTTGCTGATGCTGAAAGAACATTGATCATAGGGAGGGGCTAGTGTTCAGGAGGAAAGAAATACACAGTTGGGCATTGCATTAGAGGTGGATATTTATAAACCCAGTGCAAAAAGGCTGTAGCCATAGCTGCAGTGTTGGAGGTCGAAGATAGATCAGCGTTAAAACCTGGTGAGTTGGGTTGTTTGTCAGCTGGCAAGTGGAGAGATGGTAACCAGGGTGGCATAAAACTATAATCAGCTTAGCTAACATCCATCCCTGGGAGCTGGGTGGCCCAGCACAGCAGTATCACCAAGAAAGCAACCAGGGGACATGGCATAGAGAAAAAATAAGATGGTATTTGTGGGTTTGTGGTAAAAAAAAAAAAAAAAAAAAATGGAAAACAGGATTCTCTGTCTCCCTGGCTTTGAATGGCAGAATGGAGAGGGCACTTTCTCACTATTCCTCTAGGGCTGAGGACAGGTAGAAGAGTACATGTAGATGGAAAGGTGGCTCACAGAGATAATAGGGAATGCTGGGGAATATGCTGTGGGAGGAGAGCAGAACGAGGGCTTCTCTGTTCCTTAGCACCAGGGGCCTGGCACAAAACAGATGCTCAGTAAATGTTTGTTGGATGAATGAATGTCTCCTGGAAAGTGGGAGACAAGAAAGTGCATTGATACAAGGCAAGCCCTAGAGCTGTCTGACCGAGTTGGAATCTGGGCTTCCCAGGGTTCTAGCTACGAGACTGTGGATGAGTTGTTACACCTTTCTGGCCTCAGTTTTCTTGTCTGTAGATTGGGTAGTATGCTGAGTATTCCCCTTCTAGGGGTGGATGTGAGCGCTAATAAGAAACTGTGCTGTGCTATAAACACCCAATAAATGTTACCTGTACCTCATCCTCCTTCCCTTTTTCTAATAACAATGATGATGAGGAGGAGGATCCAGGTTCAGGGTCTGCAGTCAGAAAGGCATGGTTTTGCATCCCATTCTGCCTCTGTTTAGCTGTGTGATCCTGGGCAACTTAATCTCTCTGGATCTTAATAATACCTCCATATAAGGCTATTTGAGGATTCAATTGCTGACATCTTTGCACAGTAAAGCAGAGTCCCTAAATTGAAACCCAAACCCACTACCACCAAGTCAATTCTGACTCATAACCACTGTATAGGACAGAGTAGAACTGCCCCATAGGGTTTCTGAGGCTGTAAATCTTCATGGAAGCAGATGACCACATCTTTCTCCCACAGAGAAGTTGGTGGGTTCAAACTGCTGACCTTTTGGTTAGCAGCCAACTACTTAAGTACTGTGCTACCAGGAGTCCTTGGCATAAAGTTAAGCGCTCACTAAATGTAGTTGTCTTTATCCATATAGTTATGGTTGTTTGAGCAGATTCCTTCTGGGCTGGAGAGATGAAATGAGAGCAGTGGAGATGGATGTCTAGAAAGTGACATTTATAGTCTTGTTTTGCCAGGAAAGGGTCTTCTCCCCAGAAGGCAAGTTGAAACTAATGGTATAAGCATTGTCCTGAAAGTTCAATGAGTTACTCAATAGATCATACTTGCTAGAGTAAGCTTCCTCAATACCGAGCAGTGGATGTTGTACTATTTTATTGCTCAGGCTATTTCCAACCACCTAATGTTCACTGTTGGCCAGAGATAAAGCCCTGCAGCTGGAATGACAGTTCTCTAAATGGGAGTGAGTTGAGTTCCAGGCCTGAAGGGTGACTAGGGACCATAGTCTCGGAGGTTTCATGGGTCTCTATCAGACCAGACCAGTAAGTCTTGTCTTTTTTATGATTTTGAGTTTTGTTCCACATCTTTCTCCCACTCTGCCCAGGATCTCCTGCACTGATCTGTTTCTGAAAAGTTGACAGTGGTAGTCAAGCACCATATAATTCTTCTGGTTTCATGGTCATATAGTCTGAGGTTTGCATGACCTACTAGTCCCTGGGACTAATTTTGTCCATGTGTCTTTGGTCTTCTTCACTCTTCTTATTTTCTGTGGATAAGGAGAGACCAATTGTTGCATCTAGATAGCTGCTTGCAAGTTTTTAAGACCTCAGTTGTTACCAAGGTAGGATGTAGAACAATGTTTTTGTGTAGTATTTTGTGCCAGTTGAGCTTAATGTCCCCCATGACCATGGTCCTGACCCCACAGGTCCAACAACTCACTCCCTCAGGGTGGTTGACTGTGGATAAGAACTTAGCATAACTTTACCCCTGTTAGTTCTAGTTATATGGACATTCTTATGTCACATACAAATATGTATGTAACATCTGTCAAACTTATATATAGTTGTGGGTTTATTCCCTTTTGCCTGTATATACCTGATAATTCATCTTGTCTACCTATGTATCTACCCATAGATTAATGCTTGTTATTACTGATAATGCAGTATGTTGTTGTTGTTGTTATGTGCTGTCGAGTTGGAACTGACTCATAACGACCTCTCCTTGGGTTTCCAAGGCAGTATCACTACGGAAGTTGATTGCCCAACCTTCCTTCCAAGGCAGTATAGTGTATGTTCAAATGTTTATCTTTGTTGTCTATACCTTTTGTGCACCTCTCTGTATCTTCCTTTTCCTTATTGTATTGGTCACTCACTTTCAGTATATTGCCTTTCCCTTCACTCAAATCAATATTTGTCTCTTACATATCTAGCAATTTTCCCCCTCCTTCCTCCCATCCCTGGTAACCAACAAAGAGAGTTTTCTTCCATATATAAACCTTTCCTTGACTTTCTACAATAGTGGACTAATACAATATTTGCCCTTCTGTGATTGACTTATTTCACTCACCATGTCGTCCTCCAAGTTCATCCACGTTTTGTGGTGTTTTACAGATCCTACATTATTCTTTAGTCTTGCATAGTGTTACATTGTATGTATGCACCATAGTTTGGTTATCCATTCCTTCGTTGATGAGCACTTAGGTTGTTTCCATCTTTTTGTTGTTGTGAGTAGTGCTGAATGAACATGGGTGTGCATATATCTATTTGTGTCTTGGCTCTCACTTCTTTAGGACATATACATAATAATGGGACTGCTAGATCAAATAGCATTTCTTTTTCCAACTTTTTAAGGAATCACTGTGGTGGTTAAGTTTGTGTGTCAACTTGGCTGGGCCTGGTTGAGTGGCTGGGCAGCTGGATGTAGTATTCCCTATGAGACTGGTAATCAACTCCATAGTGGAATCTACTGTGAGCAGCTGAGAAGCTGCCTTAGGGATGTGGTCTGCTTCCTGTATGTAAGGAGAAGCCTTGGGGAACGGTCTCTAGCTTACCGCACGCTTGAACCTGGTATGTTGCCGTGTCGTTGTTCAGCAGCCCGCCATGCTCTGCTGACCTTGGGACTTTCATTGGACTTGAATTAATGGCCTGTCATGTGGTTTGGTAACATTGGGACTGTGTCTTTTTACTTGTCAACCTTGGGCTTGTCACTCTCAGCAGCCAGCAGCTGTCTGAATGAAAGAAAAGCCTCTAGCTCCAGTGGGCCGGGAGCAAGAGGCAGAGCTGAAGTCCAAGGTGAGGTGCTTTAACCCAGCCCCTGGAGCCTGGCACTTTGAACTTGGACTTAAAGCCCCCAGACGGTAAGAGAATAAACTCCTGTTTGTTAAGGCCATCCTATTTGTGTTTGTGGTCTATTCCTGTCAGAGTGGCACTAGGTAACCAGAACAATCACCATACCAATTTCCACAGTGGTTGTATCATTTGACAGTCCCACCAGCAGTATATGAGAGTCCCAGTCTGCACATCCTTGTCTTATTGAACTTTGCTTTTAGTGATGGGGTGAGATGGTATCTCATTGTTGTTTTGATTTGAGTCTTTCTAATGGCTGATGATTGTGAACATTTCTTCATGTGTTTGTTAGCCACCTGAATATCTGCTTTGATGAAGTGTTTTTTCATGTCTTCTGCTCAGTTTTTTTAATTGGTTTGTTTGTCTTTTTGTTCTGGTGGTGTTGGAGTTTTTGGTCAATTTTAGCGATAAGTCCCTTGTCAGATATATCATTGCTGAATATTTTTTCCCGTTCCATAGGTTCTCTTTTTACTGTTTTGGTAAAGTCTTTTGATGCACATAAGAATTTAAGTTTTAGAGAGTCTCAATCATCTAGTATATCTTCTGCTGTTTGTGCATTTTGGGTTATGCTTGATTGTCTATTTGTGCTATAAATTAGGGCCCCTAAGTTTGTCCCTATTTTTTCTTTGATGAACTTTATAGTATATGTTTCACATTTAAGTCTTTTATCCATCTGGCATTAGTTTTTGTGTATGGTGTGAGGTATAGATCTTGTTTTATTTTTCTGCAAATGGGTATCCAGTTTTGTCAGCACCATTTGTTAAAGAGACTATCTTTTCCCCATTTAATGGATTTCAGCCCTCTGTCAAAGATCAGCTGACAGTAGGTAGATGGATCATTCAAACTAGCAGCTTTTTTTGAGTGACTTGATAAGTAGTCCAGAATAACAAACCCAAATAAGGGATGTATACCCTCCAAAATGCAAAGGAGGTATTGCACTTCTTTTATAGTTGTAGGAGGAGTCAGATGCAATAATTTATCCTTCACATTAGTAATAATATATCAACATGCCTCACACTACTGACCCCTAGAAATTTCACTGAGATGGAAGGTGCCTGAATTTTTGTTGGGTTTATTTCCCACCCTCTAGCATGCAAATAAATGTCTTACCAATAATTCTAGAATCATTGATAATCCTTCCTTACTAGGTCCAGTCAGCATAATGGGATCACTGCGATAGACCAGTGT
>NW_006922515.1:153311-154353 GCF_000298275.1 Orycteropus afer afer | reverse complement strand
GATGTGATGGGAATCACTGCCCCTGAATCCTTCACTATCAAGTCTTTGATAGTGGCAGTAGTCTCTGCAATACCTCCAGGAATGCAATACTACTTTTGGTTTACTATTTTCCTAGGTTGGAGTAGTTTTAATGGCTTCCACTTGATTTTCTGATCTTAATATCCCTTTACTCCATGGGTCAGGGATCCAATGTGGGGGTTCTGCCAGTTCCTGAATATGTCCATTCTGATTATGCATTCTGGAACTGGGGTGATCACTATAGGATGGATTGAGGGACTCGCTGGACTCATTGCAAGATGGACCTGCGCTAAGGCTTCATCAAAAACTTTGCCTCCATATGTCCCCACTCTGACTGGTGGGTCACAGTGATGTTTTGGGTCATCTGGAATTAGTGTAGATTCAGAGGTAGGGTCCAGTAATCTGATTATTACCTTTTCCCCAATGAACAGTTATTCTCATAAAAGGCCATAGATCTCTTTCAGTAAAGCTGGGAGAAAGATTAACAATACAAATTTTTGGCAGTGTAGTGGAGTCGTTCCTCAAGGGGACCCAGCCTCCCCTTTTTTCCAAGGGATTATGGGTCTGTAAACTGGCTGAAGTCTGGGAATTGATTGAGATATCGTGACTCTCTATTCTGGTGATTCAAGTTAGACTGCTATTCACTTGACCTAGAATTCTTCTGCTTGTACAGATCAAGTAAATAGTAGATTTCCCATCTATTTCACTCTTGCTGACACCATGCTTAAGTGGCCAACACCCTAAATCCATGTGACTCAAATTATTCTGATTACTTTGATTCTGTTGTCCATTATGGTAACCATGTCCACCTTATCTTTGTTGATTAAGTGCTACCACTTGGCCCCTACCACCAGTTAGCCCCATTGTAGTTAGATATCTTAATTCAGTTAGGGCAGTTCCCACTGTCAAATCTGGCTTACAGAAAATAGCAATCACAACAATCTTCAAGAATGCTGAAGTTCCCTTCACAAATGTGTTCCTCAAAGTTGTGGTAAAAAAAAGTGTGTCCTCTGAGCTATCCATG
>NW_006922515.1:150317-152171 GCF_000298275.1 Orycteropus afer afer | reverse complement strand
CAACAAAGGGTGGTGGGTGTGGTTCTTGGGAACATTCATCAATGCCTTGCATACCATCTGCCTCAGGGAGTGCCCCAGGTGCCACCCAAGGTGATATCTCAGATAATGACTCAGCAGATACTGCTAGGTTGGTTTCATCAGGTGGTGGTAAGAGGGCTAGTTCTGCTGGCAGGAGTGATTCGACAGAATATTGGGGCTCATTGTCTTCAGATTCCTGATTATCTGCTCAAATGTCCCCTTCCCAACTTTCAGGATCCTGTTTCTTCCCAATCAGTGCCCTCACTTGAACTTCAGACATCGTTTGAGCTTGGCGATTCAATGGCATTGTAATTTACTCACTCATAATTATAAGACTCTGGTTTTGGCTTTTGGCTATATCAGCTCTAATACTACAAGAAATAAGGCTTTCTTTCATGGCACAAGTGGAAGCATTGAGGTCTTTTATGTGGCATTGGAACTGTGGGTATGAAGCCTGAGCTCATCTAGTTCTTTCAGCACTTTATTTAGAGTAAATAGGACTAACCAACCAGCTTCATTATATTTCTTATTCTGACAAAAGTCCAGACAAATATAATACATGATCATCTAGATCATCATCTAGACCATCAAGACAACCAATACTTGATGTGTTGGTGGTGCTATTTTGTTTATTAATATTTCTACTTCATGCCAGAGATTAGCAGGACACTCTTTACTAATGGAGGCAGAGTCATCAGTTCCTTTATGACTAATCAGACTTTAGAACCAATGTAGATAACTCATCCTTACAATTTTGCTTCTTTAGAACCACTCTTAGTACCAAATGTCTTAGACTGAGTTCTCTAGAGGAGAAAAATATATATAAACTTCACTGGTTTCACCTGTGATATGCAGATGATACACCCTTGCTTGCTGAAAGTCAAAATGAATCGAAGCACTTACTGATGAAGATAGAAAAGAGTATGGATCACACCACAACATAAAGAAAACAAAAATCCTTACAACTGGACAAATAAGCAACATCATGATAAATAGAAGATTGAAGTTGTCAGGGATTTCATTTTACTTTGATCCACAATTTATGCCTATGGAAGCAGCATCAGGAAATCAGATGACATATTGCACTAGGCAAATTTGCTGCAAAAGACCTCTTTAAAGTGTTAAAGAGCAAAGATGTCACTTTGAAGACTAAAGAGCATCTGACCCAAGCCATGGTATTCTTGATAGCCTCATATGCATGTGAGAGCTGGATAGTGACGAAGGAAGAATGAAGAAGAATTGATGCATTTGAATTGTGGTGGTGACAAAGAATACTGAAAATACCACGACCTACCAGAAGAACAAGCAAACCTGCCTTAGAATAAGTACAGCCAGAATGCTTCCTGGAAGGGAGAATGACCACACTTCATCTCACATACTTTGGTCATGTTGTCAGTAGGGACCAGTCTCTGGAAAAGGAAATCATGCTTGATAAAGTAGAGGGTCAGCAAAAAAAGGTGGACTCTAAACCAGAAGGATTGACCCAGTGGTTTCAACAATGGGCTCAAGCATAGAAAAGATTTTGAGGATTGCACAGGACTGGGCAATGTTTCATTCTGTTGTACATAGGGTCGCTATGAGTTAGAATCAGCTTGATGGCACCTAACAACAACATATATATAGGTAGAGAGAGAGAAAGAGAGATGAAGTGGGGAGAATTTATATATATAAAGAGAGAGGAATTTATCTCAAGAAAATAGCTCACACAGTTGTAGAGTCTGGCAAATCCCAAGTCAGTGTGTCAGATTTAAAGTTGGAGGATTCTCCTGACTTACATAGTTGCAGGAGCTGATGAACCCAAGATTAGCAGGCAGCACATCAGGCTTTTTTTTTTTT
>NW_006922515.1:148768-149317 GCF_000298275.1 Orycteropus afer afer | reverse complement strand
TAATACAATAGCCCCTAGCCTATTGGGCTATTTAAATGAAAATTACATCAAGTTAAAAATACAGTTCCTCAGCTGCACTAGCCATATTTTAAGTACTCAGTAGCCATGTGTGGCTGGTAGTTGCCATATTGGACAGTGCAAATATAGAACATTTCCAGCATTGCCAGTATAGAATATTTCCAGCATGGAAGAAAGTTCTATTAGATAGCACTGCTGTAATGGTCTCCTCTAAATCAGGGCTCTCAGCCTTGACACTATTGACATTTTGGATCAGATCACTATTCATTATTTTTTAGAGGGCAGTGGTGATTCAGTGGTAAAATTCTCACCTTACACGAGGGAGAGGCAACTTTGACTCCAGGCCAATATACCTCAAGCACAGCCACTACCCTCCATCTGTCAGTAGAGACTTGGGTGTTGCTATGATGTTGAACAGATTTCATTGAAGCTTCCAAACTAAAATAGACTGGGAAGAGAGGCCTGGTGATTTACTTCCAAAAATAATCAGTCAGAAAATAACAAAAGCTGGCGAGGTTGTGGAGAGATTGG
>NW_006922515.1:143616-147228 GCF_000298275.1 Orycteropus afer afer | reverse complement strand
AAAAATAATAAATAATAATCAGTCAGTGAAAACCCTATGGATCATAGTGGAATCTCATTATGCATGGGGTTGAGATAGTCGAGAGCCAATTTAATGTAGCTAACAACACCCACAGTTATTTCTTGGTTAATTGTAGGAAGTTTAGAAGTATCCTTAGCCCCTACCCCCTAGACACCATAACACTCCTACTCCACTCCAATTGTGATGATCAAAAAATGTTGCCAGACATTGTGAAATGCACTTTTGGGGGCAAACTAACCCCTGGTAGAGAACTGCAATGCTAGATCCAGTTTTCACCACTCTTTTCCTCAAATAGCATCTAGACCAACCACACACACCCTACACTTCAAATAGACTGTTGCCACCTGAATGCAAATGGATGTATTGCAATTTTGTTGCATCAGCTGGCTTTGCATCTGAGGCCAGTGGGCTTTACACTACTCTGGGGACAGTCTTACTATGTACAAGAAAATCTTGTTACAAAGTGTCATTGGCATGGCAAGGGGTTAGGGTGGTAATAAGGATGGGACCCCTGAGAAGGTCCATGGGCATCCTACTGTGAAAGGATTAGTAAAAGAAGAGGAGTTCAGTGACTAGTGGGATTTGAGGCTCTTCAGAACACCCATGTCAACAAAAGAATCTTCCCATTCATGGTTTTTCTTGAATTTCACTCATGGAGATTAATTTGTGACATTTGCCAGCTCTACCACCTAAACTTTCTCAATTCTTATTTTACAAGTAGACTAGCACTCATCTTAATTCAGTATTATAAAAGCTAAGAAACATTTGCTACTTCAGTGGTGTTCTGGTTCCCTAGTGCCACTCTGAGAGAAATAAACAACAAATGGGATGGCCTTAATAAACAGGAGTTTATTCTCTTACAGTTCAGGAGGCTAGAAGTCTGAGTTCAAAGTGCCAGGCTCTAGGGGCTGGGTGAAAGCCCCTTGACCTTGGGCTTCTAGCCCACTGAAGCTAGAGGCATCTCTTCACTCAGGCAGCTGCTGGCTGCTGAGGCTAACAAGCCCAAGGTTGACAAATAAAATGGCACAGTCCCGATGTTAGCACACCACATGGCAGGCCATTAATTCAAGTCCATTGTAAGTCCAAGGTTGGCAGAACGTGGCAGGCTGCTGAACAAAGACACGGCCACATGCAGGGTCCAAGCATTCCTTAGTCTAGAGACCATTCCCAAGGCTTCTCCTTATATACAGGAAGCAGACCACATACCAAAGGCAGCTACTCAGCTGCTTGTGGTAGATCCCACCATGGAGTTGATTGCCAGTCTCATCATGGTGAGTAACTACCACCAACTGCCCAGCCACTCAACCAGGCCCAGCCAAGTTGACATACAAATTTAACTACCACAAGTGGTAAATGCAGTATGCTATACTGATTTCTTGGTGGATTTTTGCCGTGTTTAAGGGATTTACTTCATGAGATTAACATTCATCTTCATTTTCTAACATCTTATTTCTCATTTAAAAAGCTAACCATCTTATATTCTCTTGCATTCTTATAAAATATAATTATGCTTTCTCAAGAATTAGTAAATGTCTTGAAAATTTGGCTAAGTTCCTTTGTGAAGGGAAAAGATTAAAAAGAACAAGACATAACCATTTTGTTATATTTTCTTTTCCCTTCCTCTCTATAGCTTTGGCATTGCTTTGTTGCAAACACAGACCTTAAAAGGGTCAAATATGCAGCATTACCTGTGTGCTGAAAGGTAGAACTGCATCTCTAAAAACCCCCATGGATCTCGCAGTACCAAATGTTCAGTTACAGGGAGGGCTTTATTAAGGCAGGGACTGAAGCTACTGCCCTCACAGGCTTTGAAGAAACTCTTTGCATTACCTTTACTTCCTTGTTCCAAACATTACATACTAGAGATAAAGGAGTTGCAACACATTTATTTGTAATGGCATAGATGGTGACAGTCAAAGTAATAGTTAAGTTAACATGTCAAGCCCGGAATGAACAGTGAAGCCGGCAAATAAAATCACCACTGCAATGTGTATGTACCTGAGCTCAGATGGCCTGGCACCTGGGCAACCACTCAGATGTGCGGTGGCCATCACCCTCTGTGTTGGAATTCTCTCTCCAAGATCAGGTGCCTGAGAAAGGGCTCAAAGCTTTGATAAGTGCTGTCATGAAAGCTTGGTTGAGTTGAGATGCTTGGAAATAAGTTGTTCTGTTTATATTTTTTCCTTCTCCTTTCAAGAATTCCTAGAATTACAGACTGGTACCCTAGTGTGACCCACCTAACAGCAATGTGGGAGCTTAAAGACCTGGCTATCTGCCCCTGTAAAGATCACAGCCTCGAAAACCCTTTGGGACAGTTATACTCCATCACATGGTGTTGCTGTGAGTCAAAATTAACTCAGCAGCACCCAACAACAACAACCCTGGAGTGAGGCACAAAAAAAACCCCACTCCTATTAAGTTGATTCTGACTCATAGCGACCCCTATTGGGTTTCCAAGGTGGTAAATCTTTACAGAAATAGATTGTCCAGTCTTACTTCCATGGAGTGGCTGGTGGGTTTGAACCAGCAACCTTCTGGTTAGCAGTCAAATACCTTAGGCATTGTGCTACCAGAGCTCCTTACGTGTGAGGCAGGAATATGCAGTTATACAGAAATGACTAAAGTTTGGGAAACAATGACTATTACACAAAGATATATTTGCATACTCCTGGTGTGAGGCAAGAGTATGCAATTGCATCTTTGTGTAACAGCCTTTGTTTCCCAAACTTTAGTCATTTGTGTTCTAACTTCCTAATATTTACCTCTCTTCTTACCACATCCATTGGCATTGAGTCATTTCCAACTCCTGGCAGCCTCATGTGTTTCAGAATGCTCTAGACGGTTTTCAGTGGCTTCAGCATTTCAGAAGTAGCTTGCCAGGGCTTTCTTCCAAGGTGCCTTTGGGTGGAATCCAACCTCCAAAATTTCAGTTAGCAGTGGAGCCTGTGAATCATTTGCACCACCCATGGATTCCCTTCTAACCATGCGTACTCTTATTTATTATCTATTCTTTTACTTAATACACTTACTTAAAAGTAAACATTGTCACTATTATAAATAGACACATCTATCACTTGCTATAAATAGAGGTGACTGTAAAGTTACATGGACAGAAAGCAAAACCGTGTTACCAGATTCTAGCCATGTTATGCTGAATGAAAGGAAGTAGTCTTAATGGGTGATCCACTGTGTAATTCCATTTATATCATGTTCTGGAAGAGGCAAAATTATAGGGACAGAAAACAAATCAGTGGTGGGCTAAGGGTGAGAAGTGGAGTGGCATGACAGAGTTTGTGGATTGATGGAACTGTTATGTTCCCTGATTTTGGTTGTGGCTACTCGACTGTATTCATCTGTTAAAACACGTAGAACTTGTACACCAAAAAGTCAGTTTAAATAAAATCCTTAAATTCTAGGCATATGTGCTGCCTCATGAAGGTTCTGAGCTTGGACTTTGCTCTAACTTTGTTGAAAATGAGAGCTTAGCAAATTTAGAGAGGTGTTAAAGACCTACTGTTGAGCCCTTACTGTGCAGTGAACAGTAAGGTTAAATGGTGGTTAAATGCTCAGCTGCTGAAAGGTCTGTGGTTC
>NW_006922515.1:129423-143311 GCF_000298275.1 Orycteropus afer afer | reverse complement strand
TGTTGTTGATTAGGAAGATTGAATGAAAACTTTAAAAGGAGGAGCTGTTTTGCTGAGAGATTCCTTTTTATTTTTTTTCTATGAGAGAAATTATCCTTTCAGGGATCCCTGAACTGATCCCAAATGCACAGTTTTTCAATGGATGTGCCTGGAAAAGAAGGAAACCATCTTCTGTGCTAAATATGGACCCAGGAAGGAGAAGTTCCTGCCTGTATAAGCTCTGCCCTCCATTTGATCCAAGTGTAGGTTTGCTTTCCTTCCCATTGGGTGCAGTGGAAGTCACCAAGATGGGTCCCAGACAGTGAATGAGATGAACCAGAACTTTGTGTGACAACATTCAACATTTTCATTCATTCAATAACATTGTTTTTTTGATTCATTAATTCGTTCAACAAATATTAATTGAATTCCTACAGTATGGCATGTGTATGTGCTAGGGATATCTTGAGCAAAATTGCATAGCCCCTGTCCTCACAGAGTCTTCAGTCTAGTGGAGGACAAATCCTGAACAAAAAGCACACAATTACAAACTGATAAATCCATGAAAAAAAGAGCAAGAAGTTACAGTGGAGACTCTGAGGAGAATCTGTTTGGATGTGGAGGGGCAAAGAAGGCCTCTTTGTGGAAGCAGCAGTTAAGCTGAGATCTTAAAGATGAGGAGTTAGAAATGGAGAGTGAAGGAAAATGCATCCTAGGCAAAAGGAACCCTGTGTACAGGGGTTGTGACTCAGGCAAACAGGCTAGCATGTCCAGTGCAAGTCTAAGGGTTGACAAACTGTGTCCCATGTTTCAAATATGGCTCATGAACTATGAATGCTTTTTATACTCTTAAATGTTGAAAACTCAAAAGATGAAGAATATTTTATGACACATGAATTTATATGAAATTCAGATTTCAGTGTCCATAAATAAAGTTTTATTGGAATACAAACACACCCATTGTTTATGTATTGTCTGCAGCTGCTTTTGAGATATAAAGTCAGAGTTGAGTAGTTGCGACAGAAACAAGATGGCCTACAGAGTCTGAAGTATTCAACATCTGGCCTTTATGGAAAAAGTGTGGCATCTACAGCATGATAGACATGGGGAGAGGTAGGCAGGGGCCAGCTCGCGAGGTACTTCTCACACCATGGTAAGGATTTTACATGTTATACTAAAGTAAGTGCAAAGTCATTGGAAGATTTTAAGCAGGCTTGGGGTGAAGATTGGGAATTGAATCTTTTAAAATTTTTTAAAGTATGCCCTATGGTCTCATTTTGCTGGAGCCCCTGGGAAGTGCTGTCTTTTGGTTCAGCAAGGGATCCTCTTTGCCGCCTCTCTCTCTCTCAACTTCTGAAATTTATATTTGTTTGTTTGTTTGTCAACAGGAAGCATGCAATATTTAAAAGAGAAAAATCTTGGGATCTTCTTTAGCTGCCTCACTTTTATTTCCATATATGATGGGATACTTTCTTTTATTGTAGTAAAATATGTGTAACACAAATTTTACCATTTTGATCATTTCAGTGACATTTAGTTACATTTATCATGTTGTGCAACCATCACTACTAGTGGTTAAGGCAACTGGCTCCTAACAAAAGGTCAGTGGTTTGTAACCATCAGTCACTCTGTGGAAGAAAGATGAGGCAGAGTGCTTCCGTAAAGATTTACAGAGTTGGAAACCTAGTAGAGATCTCTATGGGCAGGAATCAGCTCAAGGGCCATGAGTTTGGGAAACAGAAATTTGGTATCCCTTGAGCAGTGTTCTCATCACCTAGTGCCGCTCTGACAGGAATAGACCACAAAGAGGATTGTTTGAAGACACAGGAGTTTATTCTCTTACAGTTTGGAGGCTTTATGTCCAAGTTCAAAGTGCCAGGCTCTAGGGGCTGGGTGAAAGCCCCTCAAACTTGGGGTTCAACTCTGCCTCCTGCTCCTGGCCCACTGAAGCTAGAGGCTTTTCCTCATTCAGACAGCCGCTGACTGTTGAGACTGACAAGCCCAAGGTCGACAAGTAAAAAGGCACAGTCCCAATGTTATCAAACACAGCAGGCCATTCATTCAAGTCCATTGAATGTCCCAGGGTTGGCAGAGCATGGCAGGCTGCTGAACAAAGACACGGCTACATGCAGGGTTCAAGCATGCCGTAAGCTAGAGACCGTTCCTAAAGCTGTTTCTTATATGTGGGAAGCAGACTGCATCTCTAAAACAGCTACTTAGCTGCTTGTGGCAGATCCCACCATGGAGTTGATTGCCACTCTCATCATGGGGAATAACTACCACCAACTGCCCGGCCACTCAACCAGGCCCAGCCAAGTTGACACACAACCTTAACTACCACAAGCAATAATGCTCCATCCCCCGCCCCATGCACAGCCCCTAGTAACCAGTGATAAGCTTTTGTCACTGTATATGTACCTATTCTAAATACTTCATTTAAGTGGGATTAGATGAAGTAATTTTGTGTCTGACTTATTTCAGTCAACATAATGTTTTGCAGGTTCGTTTGTGCTGTAGCATTTACCAGGACTTCATTTCTCTTTCTGGCTGAATAATAATCCATTTTATGGATATATATTTTGTTTATCCATTCATCTGTGGATGGACACTTGGGTGTTTCTATGTTTGGCTGTTGTGAATAGAGCTGTAGTGAACATTTGTGTACAAATGCCTATTTGACTTCTCTTTGCTGTGTCTTAAATTCCCGGGTCTCTTTCCACTCTGCTCCTTGGCACTGAGGTAGAAGAGAAACACATGAAAGTGTAACATTTGTTGGCTGTCAGGTGAAGTTGGGGTTGGCTGTGTGTTCAGTGGTGTTTGTTCTTTAATTTGCTTTTATTTCTGTGGTGAATGTATGTTCAACATTGCAATGATGATTTTATTATACTTGTTTTGAGGTTTAACTAGATCAAACAGTTAATAAACAGCAAGCCTTGTAGCTAGTTTTTGATTTCTTAAAGAAGCTTATTTAGGGATTGAAAAAAAAAAAGAGTATTTACACAATCAACATATTCCATCTTTGCCTCTCTCCATCTGTTCCCCAGAGACACAGTTTTACTGTTTAAAAAAAAAAAAAAATTTATCATTTTGAAATGGCTGTGGCTTTGAAAAATTCTTGTCTCCTTTTATTCAGCTTTGCTCACTGTTTTCCTTTCTTTGTAAAGAAGACTTGGATCAGAATTACTTGTTTTTATTTTCCATTTTTAATAGGAGAAAAACTTAGCCACTACTTCTCTTACTGCTTGAATAATTGTTATTTTTTTAATGTGTAGAGAAGTAAGTCAATAAATTCAGTCAGTCAATGTGGGAGGTGGTGGATTATGGTAGTTAAGAACTTAGGCTTATACTCAAATCCTTGTCCCCATTTACCATCTATGAGAATTTGGGACAGTTACCTAGTCCTCTTAAACCTCAGTTTCCTCCTCCATAAAGTAGGAGCATGAGGGTTCCCCATCACAGGATTGTGTGATGATTACATGACTATGCATGTGAATCATTCTGCTCACTGTCTGGCTCAGAGTTAATGTTAACTGACATCAAATCAGCTCCCAACTCACAGTGACCCCACGCACAATGGAGCAAAATGCTGCCCAGTCCTGCACCATCAATGTGATCAATTGCAGATTAGACCATTGTGCTCTGTAGGGTTCTTACTGGGTGGTTTTCAGATGTAGATCACCAGGACTTTCTTCCTAGTTCATCTTAGTATGGAAGGTCCCCTGAACCCTGAGCCACGTCATAGCTTCCTCTGACAGACAGGTGGTAACTGCACAGGAGATGCACTGGTTGGTAACTGAACCCCGGTCTCCTGCAGGGAAGGCAAGAATTCTACCACTGAGCCACCATTGCCCTAGCTCAAAATAACACCACAAAAGTGGAAGTTACTATATCTCTGAAGTAGACATTTTCTTACTTTGTTCATTTAACTTCCTAACTTGGGTTTTACTTGAATCTAAAATGTCCAGTTTCTTTTTAATGAAAAAGTCTCCCTTCTACTTTGCTTCCTTTTTCTTTTTTCTCTCTGCATTGCTCTTTATGTCACTGGCTTGTAGAACTGGAAAACCCCTCTTAGGTCTTCCCATGTTATTCTTTGATTAAGTGTACACACACCTGCCAGAGAGGTTACTACAGAATCCCTGGCCGCAAATTGGTTTGCTAGAGACTAAAAGTCTGTCTCCTTAGTTATTTGGGGGAATGCAACCTAGGACAGTTGTTTTTGTTTTTAATTTTACTGTGGTGATGTATGTTTTTTTTTAAAGTTTGCCATCGTAATCATTTGTAAGTGTACAATTCAGTGGTGTTAATTATCTTCACCATGTTGTGCAGCCATCACCACTATCCATTTCCAAAAGTTTGACATCACTCCAAATAGACTCCCAGTATTCCTTCAGCAATAGCTCTCATTCCCTCCTCCCCCCAACCTCTGCTAACCATGAATAACCTTTGGTTTCTATAGATTTGCTTATTCTAGATATTTCATGTAAGTGAAATTATACAATATTTGTTCTTTTGTGTCTGACTTATTTCACTCGGCATCTGATTTAAGTCTCATTCATGTCATAGCATTCCATTGAGTGGATATACCTACATGTTATTTATCCGGTCATCTGCTGATGGACACTAGGATTGTTTCCACCCTTTGGCTATTATGAATAACGCTGCAA
Organism: Orycteropus afer afer; assembly: GCF_000298275.1. NCBI lineage: Eukaryota > Metazoa > Chordata > Mammalia > Tubulidentata > Orycteropodidae > Orycteropus > Orycteropus afer. The sequence goes on along the minus strand of NW_006922515.1, from coordinate 138,668 downwards.
TGAACTCTCGTCTACGAGGATCTGTGGTGTCCCTGCTTTCAAGTCTTTTGGGGATATATATAGGAGTGGAATTGTTCGCCATGAATAAGAATAAACTCAACAGCAGTTAACAAAAACAATAAACAATGATAATTCTATGTTAAACTTTTTGAGGAACCTTCAAATTGCTGTTGACAGTTAAGTTTTGATGCATAAAAGAGAGTACCCATAAAGCCATATGGTTGGACAGCAACTTGAGGAACTTGAATATCTTTGGAGAGAGATCACACTCCTAATAGAAATGATCATCAGAAGAGAGAAAAGAGACAGTAAAGAGAAATGATAAGTCCTTCTAAGTCAGAAGCAGCTTGGCTTATATGTAAGTGATAATAAATCCAACTCAGATAAACCTTTGGTTTCTTTCTTACTAATGCCTAAAGTGACTTGACTAATTTTTTTTTATTATAAAAGTAACATATGATCAGTATATGATCATACAAACATGATGAACATAAATTTTAACCACATCTCCACTCACAATTTCATTACTGCTAATGTTTTGTGCTCAGCTGGGAACTGAAAAGTTGGCAGTTTGAACCCACCCCGCAAAGTCCTGACAATCTGCTTTGGTAAAGATTATAGCCAAGAAAGACCCATGGTACAGTTCTACTCTGCTACACATGAGGTCACCATGATTCAGAGTCAATGCCATGGCACAAGACAACAACAAGTACAACAAAGCTTTGGGGTGTATTTCTGCACATCTGTTTCTTGTGCAAATGCAAGGCTAGTTTGTCAATGGTATTTACAAAAATGAAGCCCCTTGATATGCATTCTTTTGCAACTTGCTCTTTTCTTCAAATATGTTATGGACAGCATTCCATGAGGTGCATATAAATTCAGTTATTTTGAAATAGAGTTTTCAATAACTCTATTACTCTTGGGTTGTATTAATATATTGTTAACAAAAATGGGACTGTGCAGTACATAATGTTTTGCAATCTGCTTGTTTTCAATCAACAATATGCTGTGGCCCTCTTCTGCTGGCACATGCAGATCTAAAGCATTTTTTGGGCAGCTCCATGATATGCTGTTGTGCAAATATACTGTAACTGATTCAGCTCATCCCGTTAAGTCCTTTGAAGGACTTAACATTTATCTTTAGTGTCTCTATTCTGCCTTCTGGTGATCATTTCTATTACGAGTGTCATGTCTCTCCAAAGATATTTCTGGATTATTCCCAGCTTTCTGTTAGTAAATGCAAAGCTTGGCTTGACAAGGCTTAGTGATTCTGTGCCCCTATGTTTTGTGAGATTATTTTGGTGACTGCACAACAGAGCTTGTGCTTGGCTTGCCTTGGCTACTGTGGCTTGAGTCTGAGAGAGCTAAGAAGCAGCAGAGATGCCAGTAAATATTTTAATATGATTTCATCAAGTTTCTAGGATACAATTTTTGCCTGGAACATTCCTGAATGACAAACACAAGCTTATTCAAACCAGGGAATGTTCCAAGCTTAAATAGGGAGTCCCCTATTAAGAGATTTATTGGGGAATGGTGACTGAAAAGCATTGAAACAATGAAGTGCTGTTGTTTTGTGCCATCAAGTCATTTATGACTAACAGTGACTCTACAGGACAGAGTAGAACTGCCCCATAAGGCTGTAAACCTTTACAGAAGCACACTGCCACATCTTTCTCCTGCAGAGCAGCTGATGAGTTCAAAATCTCCAAACTTTCTGGTTATCAGCTGAGAGCTTAACACCACCAAGGCTCCTTTTGGGGAGGTACTTGAGGAATAAAAGTTGAAGAAAAATGTGTTAAATCCTCTTTGTGCCTTTCCCAAGGCACAAAGCAAAATGATTCTTTTGAAAGGGCAGAATATTTCATCTGTTCCTCTAATAGTTAATAAGAAACTAAGAGTAAGGTTCATAGAAGACCACTCCCACTTCATTTAATACAAGACTATTTCCTTGTTGTTGTTTTCTCCTTCTTTTCTTCCCCAACCCTTTTCTGTGTGCATACCTTTATGTCTGTTTAGAAATTTGGTCCAGTGACAGGTGATAGTGGTTTAGAGTCTGTCTTAGTTGTCTGGTGCTACTATAACAGATGGGTGGCTCTAACAAACAGAAATGTATCTTCTCACAGTTTTGGAGGCTGGAAATCTGAATTCAGGGTGCAAATTCTAGGGGAAGTTTTTCTCTCTCTGTTGGTTCTGGAGGAGGTCATTGTGTCTTCAGTTTCTTCTTGCTGGTTGCTTGGAGATCCTTAAGTGTCTTGGCATCTATCTCTGCTGCTTTTGCTTGCTTGTTTAATCTCTTTTATATATCAAAAGAGACTAACTCAAAACATATCCTGTACTAATCCTGTCTCATTAACATAACAAAGACAACCCATTCCCAAGTAAGATTATAACCACAGCCATAGAGGTTATGATTTACAACACATATTTTTGGAGCACATATTTCAATCTGTAACAGAGTACTATTTGTGCCTGGACTGTGAAAAAGACACACTTGTCAAAATGACATTAGTAAAACAGAGAACTGTACCAACAGACTTGAAACTAATTGTCAGCTGATTGCATGTAACACCTCTTTATATAGCTATGTAAAATCAAACCAGTTGCTGTCAAGTGAGTTTCCACTCATGGTGATCCCAGGTGCTTGAGTTCAGAATAGAATGGTGTGTCTTAGGATTTTCAATGGCTAATTCTTTGAAGTGGACTGCCAGACCTTTCTTCTGAGGTGCTTCTAAGTAGACTTGAACTTCCAAACTTTTCAGGAGTGTGAGTGTGTGCGCCCCCCCCACACACACACATGAATTTGTAAAAGATTCAAATCAGACCAAAATTGTCTTAAATTAGTCAGACTAAGCTAATCTTGGGAGCTCTGGTAGCATAGTGGCTAAGGCACTTGACTGCTAACCAGAAGGCTGGCGGTTCAAACTCACCAGCCACTCCTCGGAAGGAAGGTTGGGCAATCCTACTTCCGTAGTGATACTGCCTTGGAAACCCAAGGAGGGGTCGCTATGAGTCGGGGCCGACTCGACGGCAAACAACAACAACAACAACGACAAGCTAATCTTTGCTGCAATAAGAAATAACTTCAAAATCTCGGTGGCTTAACATATAAAAGTTTGCTTCTTGCTCATAAAAAGCTGTAGCTGGTTGTGATAGGGGTGGGCTGTGCTCTATTTAGTCATACAGAAACCCAGGCTGATGGAGGGATCACCATCTGGACTGGTTGCTGTGTCAGAGAAAAAGAAACCTAGAAGGTTGTGTTTTGGCTCTTAAAAGCTTTGGCTTAGAAGTGACACAAGTCATTTATGCTCACAGCCCATTGCCTATGAATCACCCAATGACACTGCCTCACTGAAGGGAAAGACCTTAAAACATTGCCTTAGTGAAGAGCACATCTGCTCACAGTGGCCTGGAGGAAACTCCAATCTCCACCTCTCCACTCTTGCAGCCTGTTAAAGCTTATGAACTCTGGTTCACATAGTGTTCTTGGATCCCTGTGGAAGGGTTCTCATGATAAGTTCTCTTCGGAAATCCATCTGAAAAGAAGATTGGCCCTGTTGAGAAACTGGTGTACTTTCTCTTTTTCACAAACAATGAGTGTTAGAATATCTGTCATGATGCATTTTTAGTGTACAGCAAAATGTAGCTCTCCATCACAGTCACAGCGTTAACTTTGTAGAATTGCTTCTCCCTCTATCGGGAGGTTCAGTAGTAGAACTCTCACCTTCTATTTAGGAGATCCAGGTTCAATTCCTAGTCACTGCAGCTCATGTGCAGCTACTTCCCATCTATCATTGGAGGCTTGTGTATTGCTGTGATGCTGAACAGGTTTCAGTGGACCTTCCAGGCTAAGACTGACTAGGAGTAAGGATTGGTGATCTACTTGTGAAAATCCTATAGATCACATCTGATCTGCAACCAGTCATGGGGATGGAGCAGGACTGGGCAGTGTTTTGTTTCACTGTGCACGGAGTCACCATGATCTGGGGTCCAACTCAATGGCAGCTAACAAGTTACTGATTATAAAACATTTTTTATTTCTCTAATCATGTCCTGGTCCAGTGTATGATTTTTATTGTCCACCAACTCACATCACTTTTGGAAAATGAGTTTATGTTACACATAGATGAAAATAATGGTAATAATAGCCTCCAAGGAGTTAATGTTCCCTTGGTGCCAACTGCCTTATGTGCCATTCCTCATAGCAACACTATGAGATCTCACTATCAGCAAATACTCAGAGAAGTTAAGTGATTATCTCAAGTTTCCACACCAGAAATTTTCAACTAAACCCAGTTCTATGCAATGCCTACGGCTAGATTTCTTAACCACTTTATTTTACAGCCTCATATACATGCACCCAAGGAGCTTTGGAAGTGTAGCAGTGGTTAAGGTGTTTGGCTGCTAACTAAAAGATTGGTGGTTTGAACCCACCAGCTGCTCTATGGAAGAAAAATGGAGCAGTGTGCTTCCGTAAAGATTCACAGCCTTGGAAATCCGAAGGGGGTTGCTCTGAGTTGAAATCAGTTCAATGGCAGTGAGTTTGTTTTGGTTTGGGTATACACCTACACACCCACTGGCATCGAGTCAATCCCAACTCCTAATGACCTTATAGGACAGAACTGAACTGCCAAATTAGGGTTTCCACCGTTGTAAATCTTTACAGAAGCAGACTCCATTATCTTTCTCCTACAAAGCTGTTGGTGGGTTGGAACCACTGACCTTTTGGTTAGCAGCCCAATGCTTTAACCACAGCACCACCAAAGCTCCTTCTCACATACACAGATGATTCAATTCAGGTAATACATCTTATCTACACTTAGCTTTTTCTTTCATTAATCCAGATTTTCCATCATTTATGCATAAGAAAATTGCTATGCTAAGAAATATGGAATTGAGTTGCTAAAGGAACATTCTAAGACTATAGGTGATGGCAGAAGGTTAACCCTTTCATGACCTGTGGAACATATAGTGCCCACCTATATTTTCCACCTCTCGAATTTATTGAGAAAGTGCTATCCCAGTTTTAGTGTGTGCTACCATCTCATGGGGATCTGTATACTGCACGAATCTGAAGAAACAGGCCTCATGCCACCAACTTCAGAACCAGAGACTCCTTGGGACTTATGTATATCTTATTAATTGTATCAAAATGCACGTTACCTCAAAAAAAAATTTCATTTTATTCAAATGCCTTCCATTACTAAAACTTACAGTTTCAACAATAAATTCAAAGTGGAAAATAATTTGGTGTTAAAAGGGTTAATATTGTCTTTAGTTCTGATTACTCAACAAGTCTGAACCTTGTCCTTGGATTAGAGATAAACTCATAAATGTTGGCTGACCTTTACAAATGTTTCACTTCCTTCTTTCAAAAGCATCATTATTCTTCTAATCATACTTAGTTGAAATTATGGAAATATTGTCATTTTATATTTTCCTTACATTTTTCCCTTCCCTTGTCAGGTCAGTAAACAAATCCTTTAAATTATTTATTTAAATGTTCTCCTTTATTTTCTTGTTTATTCTTACTCACACTACACCAACAGTTCCAGGCTTACATTCTATTATCTTAGCCCAAAAAAAACACACCAAAACCAAACTCACTGCCATCAAGTCAATTCCAACTCATAGCGAACACCTTTGGGTTTCTGAGGTGGTAAACCTTTGCGGAAGTAGATGGCCTAGTCTTCCATCCACAGAGTGGCTGGTGGGTTTGAATCATCAACCTTCTGGTTAGCAGTCAAATGCCTAGTAATCTCAGTAAAATAAGAGCACTCCTTCCCAGTAAGTCTAGCCAAGGCCTTGGAAGGCTGAATTGGCCACAAGTCCATTCTTGAATCAAAGTCTGTGGCTAGGAGGATGACAGACACTTATTGGTCATGCCTGAACCACATGACCATCCTTGGGATCAAGGATATAATTAGTCCCTCTTGAATAATCAGGGAGCTCTGGTAGCATAGTGGCTAAGACACTTGCCTGCTAACCAGATGGCTGGTGGTTCAAACCCACCAGCCAGTCCTCGGAAGGAAGGTTGGGCAATCCTACAGGACGGGTCGCTATGAGTCGGGGTCGCTATGAGTCGGGTTTGACTCAACGGCACATAACAACAACAACTTGAATAATCTGGACTGGAGCAGATCCCCAGAGGAAAATCAGGGCATTGGTACCAAAGGAAGAAAAGATAGGCAAGTGAAAATAACAGACATCTAGCACACCCAGAAACTAAAGCCCTATCACTTCTAATTTGAAAGTATGCCATGGTTATAGATCAGGAAGCTCATGTTGTTTGTTAGATGCCATCAAGTCAGCTCCAACTCATAGCTACCCTATATACAACGGAATGAAACACTGCCTGGTCCTGTGCCAGCTCCACAATCCTTGCTATACCTGAGCCCATTGTTGCAGCCATTTTGTCAGTGCATCTTGTTGGCCATCTTCCCCTGTTTCGCTGACCTTCCACTTTACCAAGCATGATATCCTTCTCCAGGGAATGGTCCCTTCTGACAGCATGGCCAAAGTAAGTGAGATGAGGTTGGAAGACAGCATCATACAGATAATACCCCCACTCACTCCCTCTTCCATCTGAAACCCAGAACAGCTAGGTAAAGCAGATACAATAAAGATACTGGAGTTATGAGCAGCTAAGGAGAAGATATAGTATTAGATCCAAGGAAGGCAAAGAAAGAGAGCAGGCTAAAAAATTGTGGAAAAAAAGGTAGGCCCACCTGGCCAGTGGAGACAGAGGCAAAAGACCTTGAGAAGGAGGCAAGGTAGAGAAGAAGGAGGAAGGAAAAAAAACAGAAACCACAGGCACCGGGACTCAGAATAGCCTCACCGGAAGTTTTATGAGGTGAACTGGGACTTTGATGGGGAGCAAAGATTTTACAGGCAAATGGATCAGGACCCTCCCTTGACTTGGGCTGCCACTGAGTCCAGAGCAGAGCAGCAGAAAGGGAGGAGAAGTGTCTTCTGCATTGGCAGAGCTCCATAGTGGTTGCAAGGCAGTGGGTTTGGGCCCATCTCCTGGAAACCCTTTGTGGTCTGGATTGAATCTGTACACTGGGATTCTGCGGGTTGTTGGTTCCACCAGAGAGGGGTAACACTCTATCCTTTGGGACTACTTCTATATTTGAAACAGCTGGGCACCATCCTCAGCAGAAGCCCCTAAAAGAACCCAAACTGTCCTGCTTGTGCCTGCATTGCATACTGAGTTTTCTCACCCCAAGTGGAAAACCTCTTCAGTCTTTCTTTTTCAGGGTTCCTTTCTGGTGGTTCTCTCTCTCTGTCTATCTCTCTCTCTCTTTTTCCTTTTCTCCCTGCCTCATGCAACAGGAGAAACATATTAAACCTTCACTAGACAACTGTAGCTACTACAGATGATAGGCAACACCTGTTCATCCTAAAATGAAAGCCTATTCCCAATGAACAGAGACCTGCATCCACATCCCCACCAATGATTACACAACACAGAGAGAGCTGGAGAGCAACTCGGTACAGCTGAGTTAACAGCCTAAGAAGTACACCTGCTACACAATCCCAGATACAGTAAAACATAAAATCAGGGTGAAACAAATCAATACATAGCTAACAAAGACAACAACTTCACAATGTTTAGGAAACAACAGGCAAACTCAAATCAAACAAAAAACAAGACAAGGAAATTGAAATAAAAGCCCAGGTTAAAAAATTATCTATTGTGGAAGAACAAGCAATAGAACTATCTGAGAAGTAATTAAGAAGATATGTATATATAGGAATCTCCAAATAGAACTTTCCAGGAGCTCGAGGAAACTACAAACAGAATCAACAAGATGACAGTACTGTAGAGGAATTCAGGAAAACCATTCAAGGACAAAATAACAAGATGAATACATAATTAGAACTCATACAAAAACAGCAATTAGAAATCCAGAAGATGAACATTAAAATTACAGAGATAGACAACACGGTGGAAAGACAAAAGAATAGACTAGAACTGGCTAAAGAATCCATTTCCCAGTAGAAGACAAATCCTTTGCCACCAGCCTGTATGAAGAAAAATCTGAACAAAGATTTAGGAGAAATGAAGCGACCTTAAGAGTTATATGGGATAACATGAAAAGAAACAAAATACACCTCATTGGAATACCAGAACAAGATGAGGCAGAAAAAGAAAAAAAAAATGAGAAAATTGTGGAAGACTTGCTAACAGAAAATTTCCCCCATATCCTGAAGGAAGAAAAGATATCTGTCCAAGAAGCTCAAGGATAGATCCCAAGAGAAAGTCACCAAGACATATCATAATCAAACTTTCCAAAACCAAAGACAAAGAAATAATCATGGGAGCATCTTGGGGAAAATGAAATTTCACCTACAATAGACAACCAATAAGACTAAACTCTTATTTCTCAGCAGAAACCATACAGGCAAGAAGGCAATTCAGTGTCATATATAAAAGTTTGAAGGAAAAGAACTTCCAACCAAGAATTATATATTCAGCCAAATTGTCCCTCAGATATGAGGGTGAAATCAAAACATTTAAAGACAAACAGAAATTAAGGGAGTTTGTGAAAACAAGACCAGTCCTACAAGAAATGCTAAAGGGAGTCCTTCCAATGGAGAACCCACAACAAAGAACAACAAATTAAAATCAAGATACTGGACAGCACCACCTAGAAACCAAACCAGGAAAAGATTCTCAAAATAAATTAATAAGAAATGTACATAGAGAATTAAAGGAGTCAATCTGCTGGAAACACTAGCAACAAAGCACAAAGAGGGAATAAAAGTTTTAATTACAAAACTTCCAAATGGAGAGGAAAACATGACTATGTCTTTATAGAACAGACTATTCCAAACTTAGATAAGAATTTACTTCAGGGTAACCACAAAGATAATTAACAATCCTTCTAAGCAAACTCAGAAAAAAGAAAAACGTAAGGGCTTAGTAAGCACAAAACCAACAATAATTAAGAAAGGAGAAAAAAACACTTGATAACAAAATGAACTTAGCACAGAAAAAGAGTTGGAACAAAGAATTCAATAGCACAACAAAAAACACAGTAGAATGACAGCGATAAATTCATACCTATCACTAATTACACTCAGTGTCCAGAGTACATAAGGCAAATATTAACTGAATTGATTGGAAAAATAGGCAACTCTGCAATAGTAGTAGAAGACTTTAACACACCACTTTCAAGGGCAGACAGAACAACTGGCAAAAAGCTCAACAAAGAACTTAACAACATGATCAACCAACTTGA
>NW_006922515.1:127943-129239 GCF_000298275.1 Orycteropus afer afer | reverse complement strand
AAAATATCAAATATGTAGGAACTGAATAATACACTGCTCAAAAACTACTGGGTTACAAAAGAAATAAAAGGTGAAATAAAAAAAAATTCCTGGAAACAAGTGAGAGTGAAGATACAACTTATCCAAACCTATGGGGCAGAGAGAAAGCAGTACTCAAAGGTCAATTTATAGCAATAAATCAAAAAAGAAGAAAGACTCAAAATCAACACTTTAACTCAGAAACTCCAACAATTAGAAAATGAACAACAAAAGAAACCTACAGTATCTAGAAGTAAGGAAAAAATAAAGATCAGAGCAGAAATAAAATGAAACAGAAAAAAAAAAATCCACAAAACAAGACACTGGTTCTTCAAAAAGATTAATAGAATTGACAGACCACTGGCAAATTTAATGAAGGAAAAGGAAGAGAAGATGCAAATAACATGAATAATAAATGAAAAGGGTGACATCACAACAGAACCAACTAAAATAAAAAAGATAATAGAAGAATATTATGAAGAACTGGACTCCAACAGATTTGAGAGCTTAGAAGATATGGACAAGTTTTTAGAAACACAAGACCTGCCGAAACTATCCCAAATTCATTCTATGAAGCAAGCATAATAACACTGATACCAAAACCAGGAAAAGAAACCACTGAAAAGGAAAACTGCAGACCTATATGCCTCATGAATATAGGTGCAAACATCTTCAACAAAATACTACCCAATAGAATCCAACAACATATCAAAAAATAATACATTGTGATCAAGTGGGATTCATGCCAGGTATGCAAGGATGGTTTAACATTAGAAAAACAATCAGTGTAACCCACCACATAAAATAAAACAAAGAACCATATGAGCATATCAGTTGACACTGAAAAGACATTCAGTAAAATCCAACACCCATTCCTCTTCAAAACTCTCAGCAAAATAGAAGGGAAAAACCTCAACATAATAATGGGCATATATGCAAAATCAATAGCTAACATTATTGTTAATGGAGAAGGAGTCAAAGCATTCCCCTTGGGAATGGAAACCAGACAAGGATGCCCTCTATAACCTCTTCTATTCAACATTGTATTGGAAGTCTTAGCAGGACAGTAAGACAAGAAAGAAAAATAAAAGGCACCAAAATTGTCTAAGAAGTAAAGCTATCTCTATTTGGAGATGGCATGATCCTATATATAGAAAACCCAAGACACTCAGCAAAAAAAAAAAAAACAAAAAAAAAACTGGAAGTAATAGAAAGGTTCAACAAAGTGGCAGGATACAAGGTCAACATATGAATTGGATTCCTCTACATCAACAAAAA
>NW_006922515.1:122674-124240 GCF_000298275.1 Orycteropus afer afer | reverse complement strand
AAAATAACAAATGCTGGAGAGGCTGCAGAGAGATTGGAACTCTCATACACTGCTGGTGGGACTGCAGAATGGTACAACTGTTGTGGAAAATGGTATGGTGTTTCCTTAAAAAACTGAAAATAGAAATACTATTTGATCCAGCAATTCCATTACTAGGAATATATCCTAAAGAGATGAGAGGCAGGACATGAACAGACATATGCACACCTATGTTCATCGCACCACAATTCATTACAACAAAGAAATGGAAGCAACCTAAGTGCCCATCAGCAGATAGTTGGATAACCAAACTATGATACATTCACATAATGGAGTACTATGCAACATTAAAGAATAATGAAGAATACACAAGTCATCCTGCAACATGGATGATTTTCTAAGACATTATGCTGAGTGAAATAAGTCAATTGCAGAAGGACAAATATTGTCCTTTTTACTATTGTAAAAAGCCAAGGAAAGTTTATTCAGGGAAGGAATCTCACTTTGTTGCTTACCGGGGATGGGAGCGAATGGAAGGTAAAATCTCAGACTATTTGGGGGTCACATGTTGATTTGTGTGAGTGGAGAAATGGTATGGAAAGAGTCTGTGACCAGCATGGTCACATTGGGTAAAGGAAAGACAATGAAATGTTCACAGAAGATATAGACAACAGAGGCAAATACTATTTTACAAGCACAACACTGTAGTATCACTAGCACCAAATACCAGGCTACGGATTAGTGCATGGACAGGTGATAAGAGCAGATGGGGGTAGGTGAACAGGAATAGACCCTAGGCCAAGGATAGATTTAGCTGAAGATAATCTTACAGAGGCACTGTGCTACAAAATTAGCCACATATAATACAGAAGCAACAGAAAACAGGATGGAAGTAACTTTGCAGAGACAACCAAACATCTCGAGAGAATCACCAGGCCTAGGGCCTCAAGACCATAGTCTCTGGAGATATCATGCTCAATTGGCACACAGGTTCATAAAAATTTTGTTCTACAATCTACTTGGGTGAGTGGAAACTGGAGTCTTAAAAACTTTTGAACGGCCATCTAAGATGCGACTGTTGGTCTCCTCTCGGCTGGAGCAAAGAAGAATGAAGAAAATAAAAGTCCTCTGGAAAAAATTAGTCCAATGATAAGATGGACCACGAGAACCTCACCTTCCATGACCAGAGACCAGAAGAGATAGATGGTGCCCAGGTACCAATATCAACTGCTCGGAAAGGGATCAATCCTGGAGATCCTGGATAGTGTGGGAGGAAAAATGTGGAACAAAATTCAAAAACACAAAAGTGTCCATAATTACTGGTCAGATAGATACTGGTGGAACCCTGAGACTATGGCCTAGAATTGGACTGACTTACATGGATTTGCTCTCAGCCCAACAGTAGAAAGACCCACAGACAGAACACCTACCCCAGGTCGATGCACCCACCTACTGTAAAGAGACACACCCCTTGGATCAAGCAGCCATGAGACACCAGAGGGGTATCACTCACATAGAGGGAAGGCTGGACAGACAGGAATGCATGGATGAGAGGGGCACAGGGAGGGAGTGGTCCAGGAGAGGAAA
>NW_006922515.1:115069-122359 GCF_000298275.1 Orycteropus afer afer | reverse complement strand
GCGTTTGAACCGCCAGCCTTCTGGTTAGCAGTCAAGTGCCTTAGGCACTAATGTCAGTCTGTGGTACTTTCAGTATTCTTCGCCAACATAACTCAAAAGCATTAACTCTTCTGCAGTTTTCCTTATTCATTGTCCAGCTTTCACATGCATATGAGATGATTGAAGGTACCATGGCTTGGGTTAGGCACACTTTAGTCTTCAAAGTGACACCTTTGCTCTTCAACACTTTAAAGAAGTCTTTAGCAGCAGATTTTCCCAGTGCAATACGTTATCTGATTTCTTGACTGCTGCTTCCATTGGTGTTGATTATGGAACCATGTAATGTGAAATCTTTGACAATTTCAATCTTTTCTCTGTTTATTGTGATGCTGCTTACTGGTCCAGTTGTGAGGACTTTTGTTTTCTTTATTTTGAGGTGTAATCCATCCTGCAGACTGTAGTCTTTAATCTTCATCAGAAAGTGCTTCAAGTCATCTTCACTTTCAGCAAGCAAAGTTGTGTCATCTGCATATCGCAGGTTATTAATGAGTCTTCCTCCAATCCTGATGCTGTGTTCTTCTTCATATAGTCCAGCTTCTTGGATTATTTGCTCAGCATGCAGATTGAACAAGTATGGTGAAAGGATACAACTCTGATGTACTCCTTTTCTGATTTTAAACCTTGCAGTATCTCCTTGCTGTGTTCTGACAGCCTCCTTGTCTATGTACAGGTTTCTCATAAGCACGATTGGGTGTTCCAGAAGTCCAATTCTTCTCAATGTTATCCATAATTTGTTATGATCCACACAGTCGATTGCTTTTGCATAGTCAATAAAACACAAATAAACATCTTTCTAGTATTCTTTGCTTTCAGCCAAAATCCATCTGACATCAACAATGATATCCCTTGTTCCATGTTCTCTTCAGAAGAGCCTCTTGAAACTCATAAAATCTTATTTTCAAACTGGAAAGAGCCATAGCAATTATTTTCTTATCCAAGTGCTCCACTTACCATTAACTATTCTTCCTTTGTACATTCACACTAATTTATGGTTTGAATCGTGGAGCAAGTACAATCAAAGTGTTTAAAAAAAAAAAAAAAGTCCTTGTCATTTCACCCCTTTGGTTTATTGCTGTTCTCTCCTTTTTCAACTCTCCATTGAAGTAGTGCATTTGTCAGTATATAAATTTGGCTGTATGTATCAGAGACCCAAGAGGTAGTGGTTTAAGCAAGATAAATGTTTATTTCTCTCACAAGTAAAAGTCTGAGCTGGTATGATGGCTTTGTTCTGTGAAGTCATCAGACAACCAGACTCCTTCCATCTTGTGCTAGTCTCCCTACAGTGCTGTCATTGCGTCTGTGACCCAAGATGGCAAACCATCATTTCCACATTTTAGCTCACAGGAAGTGAGAAGGCTGAGAAAGGGAGGACATACCCCTTCCCTTTAAAAGCACAACTTGGAAGTTGATTTGCCCACATCCCACTGACCAGTCTCATGGCCACACCTAGCTACAAGGGAGGTGAGAAAACATAATCTTTATTCTGGGCAGCCTGGTCCTTGCTATGAAAGAAAGAACAACAGATACTGGAGGATAGCCAGCAGTCGCTGCAGGGAAGAAATGAAAAACCTAACTTTTTCCTTACTTTTTGTTTTTCAGGTAAAAAATGATCCCTGAGTAAAAGCAAATGCAGGAAGATTTTAACTCTCCAGGATAAGGATCTGTACCAACATGTCTGCTTACTACAGGAATAATGGGTATGAAGAAGATCCAGATTACCCTGACTATTCAGGGTCTCGAAACCATACACAGGCGAATTTGAAAACTCAAGATTATCCAGATTATCCAGGTCCCCTGAACAATGCAGACTATCCCAGCACCAGGAACAACCCATTCTCTGCAAGCTCCAAAACAAACTTAGACTATCTGGGGTCTCTGGCAGAGCCAGATTATCCTGGATCTCACAGTAATCAAAACAGTCCCAACACCAGGAGAAATCAACATTCTGAAGACTCCAGAACAAGTCAAGACTATCCCAGATCTCTGGCAGAGCCAGATTATCTTGGATCTCAGAGTAATCCAAACTATACCAGTACCAGGAGAAATCCATATGCTGAAGTCTCCAGAACCAATCCAGACTATCCTAGAGCTTTGGCAGAGCCAAATTATATCGAATCTTTGAGCAGTCCATACCATCCAAGCTCATCCAGAGAGCCAGACTACCCTAGATCTCAACAAAATCGTGATCTTACAAGTTCTGGAATCAGTAGAAGCTATGCAGCCTTCAGAACAAATCCAGATTATTTTGGATCATCGGAAGGACCCGACTACTCTGGAGCTCAGATGACATCTAACTATCCTGGCTCCAGAGCCAATTCCAACTATCAAGTTTCCAGAAAGAATCCAGAATATGCTAGCTCCAGAATCAGTCCATATATGTACTCCCTAGAAGAGCCTGATTATCCAGGTGCTGAGAATCAACCTAACTCTCCAAGCACTTTTGGGAAACCAGACTATCCTGTTTCTGAGGATTATCAGAAGTCTCTAAACTTTTGGGAGGAGCCTGATTACCCAGGTGCTGAGGACAGTCATGATTCTGCCTCTTCTGAGGGCCCAGAAATGACCAGGGGGTAAGTGCAAGCATCTCCCTCCAATGGGACTTGGTTGGTTTGGGTTGGGGTATGATAGAGATTGTATGATGGTTTCCATGTTCTGAAATTGTGATGAAGCATTCATATATATCTGTAAACCTCACTTGGGCCATGGACCCTCAGTCTGAGGCCTCAAATTTGCCTCAATTTAATCTTTCATCACCTCTTGTTTGGATAACTTCCTTACCAGTCTCCCAAATCAAATTAAAACCAAACCAGTTGCCACTGAGTTGAGTCTAACTAATGGTGACCCATTGTGTGTCAGAATAGAACTGTGCTCCATAGGGTTTTCACTGGTTGATTTTTTGGAAGTAGATTGACAGATTTTTCTTCTGAGATGCCTCTGGGTGAATTCCAAATACCAACCTTTCAGTGAGTAGCTGATCACTTACCCATTTGTACCACACAAGGACTTCTACCGTCTCCCATCTCTTCCTAATCCAAGCCATGTAAGACATTTAGATCCCAACTGGTTAACCCTACTGCTTTGACAGTGAGGTTAGAATTAAGACTTGGTAGTTATGAATCCAAACATATTAGCAAGAATTAAATCAATGTTAGTGAAGAAAATCAAGAAAATATTTCCAAGATTAACTTCATGAGGCCTATTTAATTTCTCAATTAGTGTTTTTAAGCAAAGTCGTTAAGCCACTCCTAATTCCTTCCTCTTCCACTTTCACTAAAATTGTCATTAGAATCAATT
Organism: Orycteropus afer afer; assembly: GCF_000298275.1. Classification (NCBI taxonomy): domain Eukaryota; kingdom Metazoa; phylum Chordata; class Mammalia; order Tubulidentata; family Orycteropodidae; genus Orycteropus; species Orycteropus afer. The sequence goes on along the minus strand of NW_006922515.1, from coordinate 119,026 downwards.
ATTTTTCATGTAAACTGTACAGTTGATTTGGTTCATTAATCTTCTGCACTGATTTTTCATCATGTTTTATTGATTAGAGTTTTCACCATTGTTAGTCTTTCTTTTATGAAGTCCAATTTTTCCTGGTTCAGATTTTGTACATCTAAATTCTGTTAAGAGAATTTTATTCGTATTTATTTATTTATTTACTGTGCTTTAGGTGCAAGTTTACATTCAACATTACATGTGCATTTAGTTTCACTCCCCATTAACCATTCCAGCTCTAACCCAGTTTCCTCCCCTCCCTGCCCAGTGTTCCCACCCCACCCCCATGACCCTCATAGTTATGCACTCCTGTGTGTCCTGCATTTCTTCCATGTGAATATTGCCCCTCTGGTGCCCCATGGTCTATTGAGCCAAGGGATGCATTTCCATAGAGCATATGGGTGCATCACCCTGGGTTGAGTGGTCTGCATGTACATCTTGCTTACTATCAGGCTGAGAGCCATCCCCTGAGAGTGAATTTTATTCCAGGCCCAAAATGTATCCCAGGACCATAGTATTGTGGATCTCACCAGACTCCATCTGGCCAGTAATTCTGGTTATTACTAAGTTTTTTGATTTTGTTTCACATTTTTTCTCCCACTCTATACAGGATCTCCAGATTTGATACTTTCCTGAGTGGTTGGCATTGGTAGCTGGGCACCATCTAGTTCTTCTGGTCTCAAGGGCCATTGTATCCTAGGGCTGATTGCTTCCAAATTCTCCTGCCCCTTTTTTTTTTTTTTTTCACTCCTTTTTGTTTCTGATGACAGGAGACCATTAGCTGCATCTTAGATGGCTGTTGAAAGCTTTTAAGACCTCAGTCGCTACTCACCAATGTAGGATGAGGAACAAGACTTTTATGTATTTTGTTGTGTCAGTTGAGTCTGGTGTCCCCCAGTACTGTGGTCCTGAGTCAGTAGATCCATTGGATCTCTCTCCTACAATGTCTGGGTGTCTGTGCAGGATTAATCTATGTCTATCTTCTGTTGTTTCTGTAAAGATTGCAGGTATTTTGTATCACTGGTATCTGTGCAAGATTAGCCTCCGCTGAATGTATCTATCCTGTTCACTCACCCCCATCTGATCTTATCAGATGTTTAAGTGTTTATCTGTAGTCTGGTGTTTGGTGTTAATACTAATGCAGTACTGTGGATATACTGGTTGGTATTAGCATCTGTCATCTATCTCTTATGTGCACAATTCGGTGTCCTCCCTTTTCCTAATGTTATCATGGTGGTCACAGACTCTTTCTATACATCCCTCCCTTTACCCACATCAGTGTGTGGACCCTAACTAGCCCTAAATTAATCCCTCTCCTTCCCTCCCCACCCTGGTAACCTACAAAGTGACTTCCCTTTCTTAAGCAAACCCTTCCTTGTCTTTTTACAGTAATCAGTTTATACAGCATTTGTCCTTCTGCAATTGACTTATTTTACTCACCATCATGTCCTCCAGGTGTATCCATATTGTGAGATGATTCGCGTGTCCTTCATTTTCTTTAATGTATCATAGTATTCCATTGTGTAAATGTACCATAATTTGGATATCCATTCATCCGTTGATGGTTGTTTCCATCTCTTTGCTATAATGAATTATGCTGTGATGAACACAGGTGTGCATATGCCTGTTCATGTCCTGCCTCTCACCTCTTTAGGATATATTCCTAGTAATGGAATTGCTAGGTCAAATGGTATTTATATTTTCAGTTTTTTAAGGAAATTCCATACCATATGCCACAATGGTTGTACCATTTTACAATCCCACCAGCAGCATACAAGAGTTCCAATTTCTCCGCAACCTCACCAGCATTTGTTATTTTCTGTACTGTTGAACTTTGCTATTACTGCTGGGGTGAGATGATATCTCATCATTGTTTTGATTTGCATCTCTCTAATAACTAATGATCATGAGCAACTCCTCATGAGTTTGTTGGCTGCCAGCATACCGTCTTCAGTGAAGTGTCCGTTCAAGTCTTTTGCCCATTTTTGAATTGGGTTATTTGTCTTTTTGGTGTTGAAGTGTTGAAGTTTTCTATAGATTTTGGAGATAAGTCCTTTGTCAGATATGTTATAAACAAATATTTTTTCACAATCTGTAGGTTCAGTTTTTACCCTTTTGATGAAGTCTTTCTATGTGCATAAGAATCTAATTTTTAAAAGGTCCCAGTCATCTAGCTTCTCTTCTACCTCCTGTGCATTCTGGGTTATGTTTGATAGTCTATTTATGCCATAAATTAGGGCTCCTAGATTCGTCCCTATTTTATCTTTGATTAATTTTATAGTTTGGAGTTTTACATTTAAGTCTTTGATCCAGCTTGAGTTTGTTTTTGTGTATAGGATGAGGTATGGGTCTTGTTTGATTTTTATGCAAGTGGATATCCAGTTTTGCCATCACCATTTGTTAAAGAGGCTGTTTCTTCCCCCATTTAATGGGTTGTGGAACTTTGTCAAAGATCAGGTGTACATAGATGAATGGGTCTATTTATCGACTTTTGATTCTGTTCCATTGGTCTGTCTATCGTTATATCAATACCATGCCGTTTTGACTACTGTGGCTGTGGAGTAGGTTTTAAGATCCCAGAGTGTGAGACCTCCCACTTTGTTCTTCTTCTTGAGAAGTGTTCTGCTTATCTGAGGTCTCTTTCCTTTTCATATGAAGTTAGTAATTGGTTTTTCCATGTCCTTAAAAAATTTTGTTGGTATCTGGATTGGGATTGCATTAAATATGCGGATTGCTTTAGGTAGTATTGATATTTTTGCAGCATTCAGTCTACCTATCTATAAACAAAGCAGGTTCTTCCATTTATGTAGAGCCCTTGTTACTTCTTGTAATAATGTTTTATAGTTTTCTTTGTATAGGTCTTTTGTGTCTCTGGTAAGGTTTATTCCTAGATATTTTATCTTCTTAGTAGCTATTGTAAATGGTATTGTTCTTTATCAGAGGACTCTTTGTTGGTGTAGAGGAATCCAACTGATTTTTTGTATGTTGACCTTGTATCCTGCCACTTTGCTGAATTTCCCTATTGGTTCCACTAGTTTTTTTTGTTGAGTCTCCTGGGTTTTCTATATACAGGATCATATCGTCCACAAATAAAGATAGTTTTAGTTCCTCTTTGCCAATTTGTATGCCTCTTATTTCTCTTTCTTGCCTTATTGCCCTGGCCAGGATTTCCAATACAGTGTTAAATAGAAGTGGTGATAGAGATCATCCCTGTCTGGTTCCCGTTCATAAGTCTTCCTCCATTAATAATGATGTTGCCATTGGCTTTGCATATATGCCTTTTATAAATTTGAGGAATTTCCCTTCTCCCTATTTTGCTGAAAGTTCTGAGCAGGAACAGCTGTTGGATTTTATCAAATGTCTTTTCTTCATTGATTGATACAATCATATGGTTCTTTTCTTTTGTTTTGTTTGTATGGTGGATTTCATTGATAGTTTTTCTGATGTTGAACCACCCTTGCATAGCTGGTATGAATCCCCCTTGGTCAGGATGTATTATTATTATTATTATTGTTATTATTATTTTGATACGTTGCTGGATTCTGTTGGCTAGAATTTTGTTGAAGATTTTTGCATCTGTGTTCATGAGGGATATTGGTCTGTGGTTTTCCTTTTTAATGGTGTCTTTCCCTGGTTTGGGTATTAATGTTATGCTTGCTTCATAAAATGAGTTTGGAAGTATTCCATCTTTTTCTATGTTCTGGAATAGCTTGAGTAGTATAGGTGTCAACTCTTCCCTGAATATTTGGTGAAATTCTCAATGAAGCCATCAGGCCAAGACTTCTTCTCTGTTTTCTGTTCCTTCCATATACCTCTCTGTGTCTTTCTCTTCCTAAATGCCACCATGTTGATCACTCACATTCGGTACATTGCCCTTCTCTTCATCCAAATTAATACTTGTCTCTACCTATCTAACAGTGTTCCCTACCCTAC
>NW_006922515.1:88316-113164 GCF_000298275.1 Orycteropus afer afer | reverse complement strand
TTTATTTTTTTCGTAGCGATTGTAAGTGGTATTGATCTCCTTATTTCTTTTTCAGCAATTTCTTTGCTGGTGTAGAGGAACCTAACTGATTTTTGGATGCTGATCTTGTATCCTCCTGCAAAGTTAAATCTCTCAATTAGTTCCAGTAGATTTTTGATTGAGTCTCTTGGGTTTTCTAGGTATAGGATCATATCGTCGGTAAATAGGGATAGTTTGGCTTCTTCCTTACCAATTTGGATGTTTTTGATTTCCATTTCTTGCCTTATGGCCCTAGTTAGGAGTTCCAGTACAATGTTGGGTAGAAGTGGTGATAGTGGGCATCCTTGTCTGGTTCCTTTTCTCAAGAGGAATGGTTTTAGTCTCTCTCCATTAAGAATAATGTTGGCTGTTGGTTTTGCATAGATGCCCTTTATTATGTTGAGGAATGTCCCTTCTAACCCTGTTTTGCTGAGAGTTTTGATAAGGAATGGGTGTTGGATTTTATCAAATGCCTTTTCTGCATCAATTGATATAATCATGTGGTTCTTCTTTTTTTTTTTTTTTTTTTTTTTATGTGGTGGATGGTATTGATTGTTTTTCTAATGTTGAACCATCCCTGCATACCTGATATGAACCCCACTTGGTCATAATGAATGATTTTCTTGATATGTTGTTGGAGTCTATTGGCTAGGATTTTGTTGAAGATTTTTGCATCTATATTCATGAGAGATATTGGTCTGTAGTTTTCCTTTTGAGTGTGTCCATTTCTTCTAGGTTTTCAGATCTGTTGGAGTACAGTTTTTCATAATATTCTGTCAGTATCTTTTTTATTTCAGTTGGTTCTGTTATGAGGACACCTTTTTTGTTTACTATTTTTGTAATTTCCATCTTCTCTTTCTTTTCTTTTATTAGATTTGCCAACGGTTTGTCAATTTTGGTAAACTTTTTGAAGAACCAGCTTTTTGTTTTATAGTTTCTCTATTGCTTTTTTGTTTTCTGTTTCATTTATTTCTGCTCTGATCTTTATTATTTCCTTACTTCTGGATACTGTAGGAATCTTTGGTTGTTCTTTTGCTAGTTGTTGGAGTTGTTCAGTTAGAGTGCTGATTTTGTTTCTTTCCTCTTTTTTGATATATGCATTTATTGCTATAAACTGACCTCTGAGTACTGCTTTTGTGGTGTCTCATAGGTTTTGGTATGATGTATCTTCATTCTTATTTGTTTCTAGGAATTTTTTTATTTCAGTTTTTATCTGTTCCCAGTAGTTTCTGAGCAGTGAGTTGTTCAGCTTCCACAGGTTTGATGCTTTTTCCTTGCTCCTCCTATTAATTTCTAATTTTATGGCATTGTGGTCTGAGAAGAAAAGTATTTCAATATTTTTGAATTTATTGAGGTTTTTTTATGTCTTAACATAAGATCTATTCTGGAGAAGGATCTATGTGCACTGGAGAAGAATGTTAATTGTGCTTTTGTTGGGTGGAATGTTCTGTTTATGTCTATAAGGTCGAGTTGGTTGTTGTGTTGTTGAGTTCTACTGTATCTTTGTTGAGTTTTTTCTAGTTGATCTGTCCCTTCTTGAAAGTGGTGTGTTGAAGTCTCCTACTACTATTGTAGAGTTGTCTATTGACCCTTTTAATTCAATTAATATTTGCTTCACGTATTTAGGAGCACTTTCATTTGGTGCATAAATATTGATTATCATAACAACTTCTTTGTTAATTGACCCTTTCAACATCATATAGTGTCCTTCTTTGTATCTTATGTTGATCTTCACCTTAAAGTCTATTTTATCAGAAATTAATATTGCCACTCCAGCTCTTTTTTGGTTTCCATTGCCTTGGTACATTTTTTTCCACCCCTTAACTCTTAATTTGTTTTTACCTTTGTATTCTAAGGTGGTTCTCTTGTAGGCAACATATTGATGGGTCTTCTTTTCTTATCCAGTCCCCCACTCTCTTTCTCTTGATTGATGCATTTAATCCATTCACATTGAGTGTAATTAGTGATAGGTGTGAATTGATTGCTCTAATTCTATTGTGTCTCTGTTATGTTGTTGGAGTTTCCTTGGTCTATATACTTTTCTGTGCTGAGTTTGATTTGTTGTCAAGTGCTTTCTCTCTTTTCTTCTTTATTGTTGGTTTTGTGCTTATTAAACCCATATGTTTTCCTTCATTCTGGATTTGCTTAGGGGGATTATTAATTTTCTCTGTGGTTACCTTGGAGTGAATCCTTGTCTATATTTTTAGAACAGTCTGTTCTATGAGAATATTCTCCTGTTTTTTTCTCCATTTGGAAGTATGTACCTAACTTTTATTCCTTCTATTTGGTTAGTAGCTGTTGTCGTGTGCAGGTTGGCTTCCTTGATTTTTAGCGTGCAATGTTTTATGGTCTTATTTTGAGTGTCTATTTCCAATTTGGTTTTAGTGTTGATTTCATGTGTCCTAATTTTGTTGTTCTCTGTTGTCAATTCTTTATTGGAAGGACTTCCTTAAACATTTTTTGTAGGGTGGGTCTGGTTTCACAAAATACCTTAATTTCAGTTTGTCTGAGAATGCCTTGATTTCCCCCTCATATTTGATGGGCAGTTTGGCTGGATGTAGGATTCTTGGTTGGAAATTCTTTTCCTTTGGTGTTTTATATATGCTATCCCATTGCCTTCTTGTCTGCATGGTTTCTACTAAGTAATCAGAGGTTAGCATAACTGATTATTATAAGCAATATTTCTTTTGTCCCGGGCATCTCACAAAATTCTTTCTTTGTCTTTGGTTTTGAAGAATTTGATTATGATATGCCTCAGTGTTTTTCTCTTGCGATCTATCTTGTATGGGGTTCTATGAGTTTTTTGGACAAATATTGTTTCTTCCCTCATGGTATGGGGGAAGTTTTCACTTAGTAGGTCTTCCACAATATTCTCAGTGGCTTTTTTTACCTCTTCTTCTTCTGGAATTCAAACAAGGCATATGTTGTTTCTTTTCATGTAATCCCATATAGTTCTTAAGTTCTCTTCATTTCTCTTAAATCTTTGTTCTGATTTTTCTTCATACAGGCTGCTGTCCAGGGATTTGTCTTCTAGTTGAGAAATGTGTTCTCCAGCCAGTTCTATCCTATTCTTTTGTGCTTCCACTATATTGTGTAATTCTGAAATTTTGGTATTCATCTTCTGGATTTCTAACTGCTATTTTTGTATGAGTTCTGATTGTGCATTAATCTTATTTTGTTCTTGAATGGTTTTCCTGAGTTCTTCCAAGGTACTGTCTGTGTTCTCCTTGCTTCTTTTTGTGGGTTTCTTAATCTCTTGTAGAGCTCTATAAACATACCTTCTAAATTCCTTCTTGGAAAATTTTATTGCCTCCTCTTCCTCCATGTTTAATGAGACTTGTTTGGGATTTTACTTCTAACATCTTATCCTGTTTTTATGTTTGTTTGACTTGAGGTTACCTGCTGTTTCCTAGACATTTTGAAGTTGTCTTTAACTGTTAGTTATGTATTGATTTGTTATGTCTTGGTTTTATGATTTAATATTTTGAAAGGTATAGCTCATGTATTTTATTTTTTGGTTATTAATTCAGGTGTGCTGGGTTGCTGTGCAGTTTTCTTTGTGATGATGGAATCACTGTGTGGAATGTGGATGCAGCTCTCTGTTTTTCCTAAAGGGACTTTAGGATTCAAGCTGGCATGTGTTATGGTGACTGAATGTGTTTTTTCTATTGGAGGCAGGGCAAAGGCAGAGGAAGGGGAAAGAAAAAAGAATATGAAGAAAAGCTCCAAGCCACCAGTAGTGGTTTCTAGGGCTTTGAGCGGCTGCTAATGATGATGTTACACTGTTACTCACTAGCCCACAGCTCAAGTTCAGCAAAGACTCCAATTGTTAGGGGACTGCCACTTTCTGCCAGGTTCAGACAGCCACAAAAACCCCACTCTCAAGGACCCTCTGTGCCAAAAAGCTCAACTAGGATAACTGTCCCAATCCTCAATGAGAGTTCATCCCAGGGCCCGCCCACTTGTGGCTTTATTCTCCTCTCTGCTTCTGCACTTCACTGGTACCCAGAGTCAGAGGCATCTCAGCTCCCTCCCAGCAGTCCCAAGTTCACTGATAAAAGCAGATGCTAAAGGTAGGTCCATGGAGTGGCTGCAGGTTCTCTGGTTTGGTGCATTCTCTCCATTGCCCCAAGGAGGTCTCTGATGCCCTTTCTCACCTGCTGGTCAGCACTCTGCAGGGCCAGTTCACCTGTTTTTGTTATTTATTTTTTTTTTTCCCCTCTGGGTAATTGCACTGCGCTTTCTCCTTTTAATCCTACTCCCCAGAGTTTGGTGTACTCTGACTTAATGAGCTGTTCAGAGCACCAGAATACCCATTTCAAACTGCTGTACCTAGTTTTCAGGCACTAAGATGCTAGAGAGAACTAGAATGTGCGCTACAGGAGATATGCCATTTTCAGAGTCCAAGAGAATTTTATTCATCTATAAAATTTACAGCAATGACAAATTTTCCCAGGTGCAGTTATGGTCATTGACAGTATTAGTTTGAGTGGCTTAATTCTGCCACTCTAATTTTTCCTGGGTTAACTGTTCTAGTGTTTAGTGTTACCAACAAGATGTGATTTTGTAGTCTTCTTTTTAAAAGTTTGTAATAAATCTTACTGTGTGCAATTTTAACCAATATGAATCTTAGTTTGCATTTACTATTTCTACTAGTAATATTAGTGAATATGACAAAAACTGATCACTTGATTTTATCTTTGGGAACAAGTATATGGGGTTTGCATGTGCATTAGGGTCAAAATGTCTAAATAGAGTTTCAGCAAATGTAAGAATTAGAGCAAGTTGTGTTAACAAGACCAAATCAAAACTTCCTTATTGGTCTTATCACCCACTGCCTGAGTTATCATTCCAAAATACATTCTTGATCCTGTCCCTTCTCTCCTTTTCTTCTTCCATGCCCCTTATAAAATTTGAGATAAATGTCACACTGCTTCATGTATAAGAACATTTATGAATGAGGGTCCACTGTGTTAATATAAGATGCTGGCAAAAGACCAGACTCATTTGACTTCTTCCACCTCCTATCCCTTCTCTAACTGGACTATATACTCTAGGTCAGTCATTTTTTACCCTAGTTGATCCTGTGAATTACCACATTACCTCTGGAGCTTTAAAAAGAATACAAATGCCTAAGCCAAACCTTCAGAGATTCTGACTTAATTGTTTCAGGGCCTGGGAATTATGTACCTATAATTGAGAACCATTGATCCAGGTTAGCTGACATTCTTTGCATTCCTCTTATATATTCTGCACTTTCTAGAATCACAGTTTTATTTATTTTGTTCTTCATCCTTCATCCTCCACTTAACTTTTATGTCGATTAAGACATAAGCCTTCAGATCCCAGTTCAGATGCTACCTTTTCATGTGTATTTCCCCCTGAAGATCCAGCCAGAACTCTTCTTCCTCTGAATTTTTTGAGCCTATCTTCTAACACTCATCAGTTTCCATTGGTATTATAATTATTTATGGCTGTGTCTAAGAATCTCTAGCAGATGGCACTGGGAGCTCCTTAAGGCCAGACCCTACATATCATTATTTCTGAACCATCACTCCCTAGTTCATGCCTAACACGACTAGCAATAAGTTAGAATTTTTAAAATAAGTAGAGAGATAATGGATGGATGGATAAATAGCCTCACCACACTACTAGATGGATAATGGTCCTTTATTTTGGGATTTCAGAGTACTCAGAAGAACATCTCAAATCCAGCCTTCAGTCCATCAGGGTGATGGCACCTTGGGCATCATTGGGAGAGAGAATGGAGATTGCCCAGAAAGCACTGAAATGACATCCATGGAAATGAAAAACCCATATAGCCACTTTGAGCCATGTGTTTCTGAAAATGGTTATGGTAAGCACTTGTTAAGGCTATGATCTTATTCTGGAAAGAAAATAAAATTCAATAGATTGAAGGAGTGTTATGGATTGAATTGTGTCCCCCAAAAAGGTAATGTTGAAGTCATAACTCCTGGTACCTGTGAACATGAGCTTGGAAATAGAGTTTTGATGATGTTGTGAGTTAATATGAGGTCATACTGGAGTGTGGTAGATCCTAATCCTCAGTAAGTGCTCAAGAAATATTAACTGAGTTACTAGCAACAACAGTGATAAAAGTTGAATCAGTTAGCTGTTGCCACAGTAATACTGTGTGTGTGTGTGTGTATATATATATATATATATATATATATATATATATATAAAATCCACTGCCATTGAGTTGATTCTGACTCACAGAGACCCTATAGAACTGTAAAACTGCACCATAGAGTTATAATAACTCCAAAAACCTTGTGTCATACAATTAACAAACATTTATTTTCACTTACACTTGTGAGTTGGGCTAGGGTTTGGCTAAGCTGGGCTTGGCCCCAGGTTATGGGTTCTATTTAGATTTGTGCTCATGCTTAGCCAGGTGGGCTACCTGGGGCATTTTCTTCTCATGGCATAAGCTGAAAATTCTTGAAGAGGCAAGCAGAAGCATAAGATGTTTCTAAAAGTCTTGGTTCAGAACTGACCACACTTACTTCTGCCTGTGTTCTATTGTTAAAAGCAAGTCACATGACCACACCCAACATCAGTGAAGGTTACCAAGGTTGGAGGAGAGGTGTAATATTTGCTGAACAGCAATAGTTAATATAGTAAAATAGTTAATATAGTAAAAGCTTACTAGGTTAAGAGATTGTTTTGAGCATTTTACATGCATTAGCTTATTTAATGCCCTCAATAATCCTATGTGGAGGTCCTTTCATTATTCTCATTTTGCAGACTAAAACTGTTGAAGTTCAGAGAAGTTAAGTAACATGCTTAGGGCACACATATAGCAAATAACAGACTTGGGATTCAATCCCAGGCAGGATCTTCACAAACTCATGCAGTGTAATTTTGAGCATTGACCCCATAAAAAGTATACTCCATTTTCTCTATTGAGAACTGTTTACCATGACTTGACTAAAAATATGTTGGAATAAGACACTGTTGTGTAGACACTGAGAGTGGACTCTGTCCCCAATCTTTCATAAGAAAATTATGCCATATTTCCAATGTTCTCATGTGTCATTGTACGATGTTAGAGCTAGAAGGTAATTTTGTAATCACTTAGGCAAGTAATTTTCACACTCTGAGTTGTAATCCATTAATGACTTGTGAAATTAATTATTAAAAATAAAATAAAATAAGAATATATCAGAGTACATGTTACATAGTAAAACAAAGTGCTGTTTAGTGGAACTTTTTTTTCTGGTTATACACATGTGAGCGTGTCCCAAATTTTACCATGCCTTGTAACCATTTATCTAGGCTGTTTATGTTTAATAGCACTGTTTTGGGTTTTGTGCCCAGTTTTCCACCCAAATTCTTATCATTTTTCTCTTAGAACCTCAGGAAAGGGTCTGAGTCTTACTAACCATTATGTGCTCAGTAATGTCTAGTGTGGTGGGATTCATTGGCAATGTCTCTTGCCTCTTCATTTCAGTAAACCTTGCTTATACAGATGAAAGTACCCCCAGACATGCTTATGGAAGCCAGCTATTGTCCGGACATGATTGGCACACATCACCCCAAGGTAAGGCTTTAATGAACAGTGACCACAAAATCAAACCTGGAGAAGGAATGTGTTCTGGGCAACCCAGACATGACCATTTCTTCTTGACCCCTGATGTACTAAATGATGCAATACTTTTTAATTTATCATAATAAGGTTTACTTTTAGACTTGCAGTTTCTTCTTTTCTGAATACCAGAATCTTCATTAGGAATCTTCTGGTTGCAAGTGACAGAAATCAACTCAGATGGACACAAACCCAGGGAAGGTTTGTTGGCTCATGTGGTAGGAAAAGAAGCTGGGGAAACTTACAGAACTGAAGGTAGAATTACCCCCACAGCAGCTAGCACATAAAAGATATTTGTTAAATTAATTTGTTGAATGAATTAGAAGAACCAGGATCTCATGATCTGAAGCCACGGGCTTAGTGCTACAAGATGGAGAACTTGTATTCTCCATCCGTTCCTCATCTCTCCTTGACTCAGCTTCTCTTTAAACTTGACCTCATTCATCTTTATCATACTGCTCTCAGTTTAGCCTCACTAGAAAGCTTTTCTTTCTTTCTGGGTCTGTTAATCAGTGCTGGGGATGGACCCTGAACAGCTAGATTTATGGCATATGCTCAAATGGCATACATTACAAGTACTCAAAGTCACAAACAGAAACACACAATATCTCTAAAAGCCATCCCCTTTGCTAATGTATATGTTTGTGAGGAGGAGGGTGCATTGATCAAAATGTTTCTGAATAATCATTAAATTTTTATTATGGTAAAGTGTAGGAGCAATTGGAGTGGTGAAAGACAGAAGACAGTGAAATCAGTTAGAAAGCTCTGTAAGGGTCCCTGTGTGCCATGAGGAAAGTCAGATCCAAAGAATTAAAAAGGAAGCAACATAAGAGGAAGGAGCCCTGGTAATGCAACAGTTAAACACTCAGCTGCTATCTGAAAGACTGGCAGTTTGAGCCTACCCATTGGCTTCCTGGGAAAAAATGCCTGGTGATCTGCCCCCATAAAGATTACAGACAAGAAAACCTTTTGGGGTAACTCTAGGTATTGGTAATGGTTACACAACATGGTGAATATAGGTAATTCTACCAAACTGTACACTTGAAAGTGGTTAAAATGACAAATTTGTTTTGTTATATATATTTTGCCACAATTTTTTTTTTAAGAAAGGAAGTAGCACAAGGCTGAAGCTAACTACACTGAAACTAAAAGGCAAATCTGAAAGCAGCAAGGAATAAATAGATGGGATCATCTATATAATGTAATTGAGGGACTCTGTGACTTAAAACTATCTCCCCATCTTCTGGTCTCATAGCCTAAATGATAACCTTTAGCCTCATACTTCAAGAGTGTTCTTAAGCAAAGAGGATGGGGGTGAACTGTCTTTCACAAAGGACTGGCATTGCTACCTGGGAATGAAAGCCATGGGGACATAAAAGATCACATTCTGCATTTGGTTCCCACTGAAGTAGAGAATGACTTTAATTATTAAGGGAAAGAAATGCCTTCATACTTCGTAAGACTCTGTCTAGCCAGTATGAAGTTTAGGTAAAGAGAGAAGTAAAAAAAAGAGAAAATATATAAATGAACGTGGCTTTCTTCACCATTTTGCCTTGGGTTGGTTCTGATTCTCACATCTGCTACAATTAATTGATGGTCAGCTTCATGATAAAGTATCTGCTTGATGGATTAAACTGTACACCTGCAAAACACCTGGAGCATAGTACTCACTGCCATCGTGTTGACAATGACTCACAGTGACCCCTCCTTGGGTTTCTGAGGTTGTATCTCTATGGAAGTAGATTGCCCAGTCTTCCTTCCGAGGAGTGGCTGGTGGGTTTGAACCACCATCCTTCTGGTTATCACTCAAATGCCTTAGGCACTATGCCACTAGAGCTCTTTGGAACTTGTAAGTAATCATTCATTTATTAATGACTCAGTGAATGAATTATACACCAGCATTTTGTTATAGGAAGGGGCTGGAGTAAAGTGGTTTAGATACCTCACTTTGTATTCAGACACACCTGGGTTTGACATCAGCTCTGCTGCCTCCTAGTTTTGTTACCTTAGGCCAATTACCTCCTTGATTCTCAGTTTTCTTAGCTATAAAATGGATTTTTTTATAGTATATACTTCATAGAATTATTGTGATAAATGAGATACTCAGAAGGCTGGTGGTTCAAACCCACCAGCCACTCCTCGGAAGGAAGGTTGGGCAATCCTACTTTCGTAGTGATACTGCCTCGGAAACCCAAGGGGGGGGTCGCTATAAGTCGGGGCCGACTCGATGGCACATAACAACAACAACAACAACTAATTAAAAGTATTTGTCCCACAGTAATGGCAGATAGTTCTTATTGTTATTCTTGTTGGTGGGGATAAGAAATAGTTGAGTTCTAGTCCAAGCCTGCTAATGAATTAGAATGTGATGGGTGATGAGAGTAAACTCACCTCTCTGAGCCTCAATTTCTCCAACTTCTAATTAAAGAACTTGGCCTAGGTGATTTCTAAATGAAGTCTATTGTGTCCAGGATACAGAAAAAGGACAGTGGCTTAAGCAGTGAAAGGCTTATTTTTCTTATGTAGCAAGAAGTCCGGAGGGAGGGAGCTCAGAGTTTGTTCTGCATCTCTAGCTATGATGCCCTCAAGGGGTGAGGCTCCTAGTTTTTTCTCCACCATCCTTACCAGGTGAATGTTTGTCCTTCTCTTATCAAAATGGTTGCTTCCAGGCAAGAAGGAGTAATGGTGAAGGGAAAAAAGTGAAACCACGTAACACTGTCCCCTTTTAAAGAGCATTCCTGGAAGCCATTGGCCAAAACTGGGTCATAGGTGTTCCCCTACACAAAGGAAGCTTGGAGAATTTTAACTAAGCACTGTGCCTCCACCAGAAATGGGACTTTCTGCTGGTATGGGGAAAAGGGAAAATGGATAGTGAGAAGGCAAATAGCAGCACCTACCACAGAAGGGGGGCCCTGCTACAGGCCTAAAGGATCGGTGGTTCACACCCATCTGACAGCACCACAGAAGAAAGGCCTGGCTATCTGCTTCCAGTCAAGAAAGCCCTATGGACCAGTTCTACTCTGTAACACATGACATTGCCATGAGTTGGAATCAACTCAACAGCAACTTTTTTCCCCCCTTTAAATTTGTAACTATGCAAGGTGGTGCAAACCCAACATTGAACTAACAAATCAGTCTTAGAAGAAACATAACCAGAATGTTCCTAGGAAGTGAGGATGGTGAGATTCCGACTTGCTTACTTTAGACATGTCATTAGAAAAGACCAACAGCTGGAAACATGTTAGGTAAAATAGAGGGTCAATGACAATGAAGGAAACTCTCAGTGAGATGGATTGTCATAGTAGCCACAACAATGGACGCAGACATACCGATGATCAGGAAGGTGGTGCAGGACTGTGCAGCATTTTGCTCTGTTATACATGTGGTCACCATGAGTCAAACTCAATTCAGTGACAGCTAACAACAGCCATCATCACCCAAGCCAGTCAGGAGATAATAACTGTATCACTCCAAACCCATCTGGTAAGGAGCTCTGGTGACCCAGTTCCTAAGGTATTTGACTGCTAACCAGAAGGTTGGTGGTTCAATCCCACCAGCTAGTCTGTGAAAAGAAGATGGGGCAATCTACTTCCATAAAGATTTTCTGCCTCAGAAACCCAAAGGGGGTCACTATGAGTCAGAATCGACTCAATGGCAGTGGGTTTGGTTTTCTTGGTTTGGTTATGAAATTATAAATATCAGCTATAAGTTGTAGGCCAGAGGCAACAGGTTAAAAAGACAATCTTGCCCTTTGATTATGAGTCATTTAGAAGAAGCTCAGCCTTCTGCTTCTAGAATCCTGCTGTCTTTAATGAAAGATTCTGTTTCCAATTTCTTAAGTGGTTACCAAGGCAGAACTCTTTGCAGGAAAGTACACACCCTGCTGCAGAGATTTCTCTGTAAACGTGGGGAGTTATGTTGTGATTTGTGTGAGGTTGGCTTTGGTGATTTCATCCTGGCATTTTAGAAAATGTACTGGTGCATCTCTTTGTGATTGTCCATCATTTTCCTGAGTGTTCCTGACAGTGCCAATGTGATTATTGAATAAAGTCTTCGGAAGCCCACCCCAGTGGAGAATAAGGCTTGGAGGTGGCAAGAGATGTTGTCTGAAGACCAAGGGAATGACATCGTCATAGAGGTTGAGAATGTTCCATCTGAGATTCAAAGCCACCCATTCCCAAATAAGATTTCTCAAGATAACGTGCTAGTAAACTCAAGCTTCCACAGGGTTGCATCAATTTCTGACATCGATGTGATAGACTCTCAGATTTTCAGCAAATGGAATTACAAGCAGAGAAAACAGTTGTCACAGTTTTCAACCTCTCTGAATGAATCCGTTTCACAAACCCTTCATATTCCAGAATGTATGGGACTCAGCACTCCTTGTACCTCACTTGAAAGCATTCAAGGTAGTAAAACTCTGGGGAGGAGTTAGGAAGGGAGAAAAGAAGTCTTCCAAGTTGTCCACAGGTTACTTAGTTCAAGACCTATTTGACAAATAGGTTGGAAGTTTGGTAGCATAAGTGAAGATTTGAGGGATGAAGCAAGGGACCACGTAGAAGTACTCCACTAACAAGAACTCACCTTTATCAGACATTTCATGAGCCTGGTGTTCTGGTGAGCACTTCCTTTTTGTGATCCATTAAATTTAGTTTACTTACTCCCCAGTATTTGAGACAGATGCTTGGCTTGATGAGGAAACAGAGGCTCAGAGATATTAAGTAGCTTGCCTTAGGTCACACAGCTAATAGCTGGAAAATCCAGGACGCAAAAGCAGGTTTGCCTGATTTCTAAGTCTGTGTCCTCAACAACTAACTCACTGTTTTGGTCCAATGTCTCCCTACCCTGGTTTTAAGTAATATAGCATTCCTCTTATTGTAGCATCTGTCATGAAAACAGGTATTCACTGAGGGTTCCCTGCCTCTCTGCTCTGAAGGCCAAAAACTTACACTATTTCTGTTTCACCCCATAATGCTGTTGTTGCTGGTTGCCCATAGAGTGGCACAAACAGTTAAGCATTTCACTACTAGCTGAAAGGCTGGCAGTTCAAATCCACCCAGAGATGACTGAGAAGACAGGCCTGGAGATCTGCTGCTGAAAGGTCATGGCCTTGAAAACCCTATGGAAGAGTTCTACTTTGCACACATTGGGTCACCATGAGTCACCCCATAATACCCCAGGCATAAAATCTAGCCACTTCCTATAGTTTTAGGAAGAAAAAAAAAGTCATTCATAGCAAAGCATTTTTCGGGTTTAGTCCTTTTTCTGTAGACTAAGGAGTTGCCTGACACGCTTCTATCCCTGGGCATCTCTGTTTTCCGTTCTTCACGCCTTTTTCCTTCCTCCTTCTCAGTCTATTGCTCCTCAGTCCCTTTCAGGAGAGACACAAATCCCTTGTCTTGTAAGAGTGATTTGGTAGCCATCTTATGGGCACTCCCCTCCACCTCAGCTGTGGACTTGGTGCTTTCCCATGAGTAGTTCTGGCTCATGATGTGACTGAGAAGAGTCAGTGGGTTCCCTCTGTCTATCATTGCAATCTCTAGCATGTCAGCTCAGCCCCAGCCAGCCTCTACTGGCTTCCTTCATGCAACAAGATAATGACAACAGTTCCAGGTGTCACATATGGATACAACAATATGGAATGGAAGAAGGCTTTGTCTTTTCCTTATCATGATTTTTTTTTTTTTCAAAAGAAACCTTTCCCAAGAACCTCTTCAGTAGCCCACCCTCAAAGAATACTGGCCAAAGTTGTGTCACATGGATATGTCTAAACCAGTCATTGGCCAGGGGCTAGGACCATCAGGATTGGCTCAGCCTCACTGGGCCCAGTCCTCTGTGCCTGGAGATGGGCCAGCCCCCAGATAAGTGCCCCTGTGGGGAAGGGGCTTATTCTTAAACAAAATGGGATTCTGTTAGGAAAGAGAGGAAGGCTTTGTGATGGGTGATCAAGGTGTCTGCTGTGCTGACTCAAAATGTGAAAATGAGTTAGTGGGGAAGGGGAAGGGAGTTTGTTCAGAAAAGCATGTGGCAGTTGTCAAGACCTACAGAAGGCCCTCAGGCCTGTCATACAGGGGGCAAAAGAGAGCCAGGAGATATTAAAATGAGAGAGGAGGGGGGAAAGGTAGGCTTGTTGTCTTTACTAAGTGCTTTCTTGTCAAGGAAAACCAGAAAACATGCACACACATAATTGGAATTGAGTGCAAACATTATCATTCACTTTGGCTTTGAGTTTTAATAAAGACACATGTCATGCCTTTTTCCTGTTTGTATTTAGGATCTTTGGAATCCCAGACTCCATATCATCTTCTTTCTTTGTGCTCTATTAAAAACATGCCATATTTTAAAATGTTATTATTCTGGGAGGAAAATAAAAACTAAATTTCCATTTGTTTTGTTTGCTTCCACAGGACAAAAGTTAATTGCTTCCCTGATACCTTTGACCCCAAGAGACAGAAATAAAGCCATTAGAAACCAGCCGAGGACCATGGAAGAGAAGAGGAACCTAAGGTAAGGACCCGAGGCCTTTCTTCTTTCTAAGATTTCATGAGCCTTGATCTTCTACTTTTGTTCTATCTCAAAAAGGTAAATGTGGAAAAAAAGACAAATCTTCCTCAACAGAAGAATTCCAAATCACTGACATTGGTACTCCCCTGGCCTTGAGTGTGAGCTACTTTTAGTGAGGTGCTTCCCAAGAGTAGGATGTGGAAGGGGGAGTGAGGAGAAGACTGGCTAGCACTACCTCAGCCAGATGATCAAGGTTAACATCACTAGAGATAAGGCATGTGATGAGAAGGGCCTTACCTCTCTGCGGTATTCTCCCTTAAAACCTATAACGCCCATACCCCACTCTTATTGTTAGCTGCTGTGAAGTTGGCCCTGTGTACCACAAGCTACCCAGTCCTACACTATCCCTATGATGGGTTGTTGATCAGAGCATTGTCATCCATAGGATTTTCAGAAGTAAATTCCCAGACCTTTCCTCTTAGTCCATCTTTATCTGGAAGCTCCATTGAAACCTGTTCAGAATCATAGCAACACACAAGTCTCCACTGACAGGTTGTGGCTACACATGAGATACATTTGCCAGGAATTGAAGAATCCTACCAATAAACCACCACTGCCCAACTCCAGTCTAACCATGAGAGGAAAAAAATCAGATAAACCCAAAGTTCTACAAAGTACTTGAGCAGCACTTCTCAAAGGTTTTAAGGTCATCCAAAATAAGGAAAGACTAAGAAAATGTCATAGATTAGAGAAGACTGAAAGAGATAATACAATGTGCTGTGCTGGATGGGATCTTGGAACAGATAAAAGACCAATGGAAAAACTAGTGAAATATGAATGGAGTCTGGAATTTAGGTGATACTCATGTTCTGATAGTGGTTCCTTAGTTTTGACAAACATATCATGGAAATATAAGACATTAACAGGGGGAAACTGTGCATGGAATATAGGAAACTCTCCGTACTACCTTTCTAAGGCCAAGAATTCCAAAACAAGGGTGAGGATTGTTTGAGCTTTCAGACTTTATATTTACTGTTTTTCTTTTTTTGTTTGGCAATTTGTAGAAACTATTAAACTGGATGAAACAATTGCTGATAAGTAATTCAGCAATTCAACACACTGTTTTGAGCTGGATATTGAGATTGTAAAGATAAATTTCACAGTCAGGTAGGGGAGATAAACTTGTCAACAAGTAACTTATATATGGTAGAAAGAAAAGCTTGCCAAGTCAAGGTAGGAGAATGCCTGGGAGGAGCCAGAAAGGAGAGGTGCTATTAATTTGGTTACAGCAGTTAGACATTTGAGCTGAGCCTTGAAAGATGCTAACGATGAGGTGGGCATTTGAGGGGGACTAAAGATAATCTGGGAGCTCTGGTAGCATAGTGCCTAAGGCACTTGACTGCTAACCAGAAGGCTGGCGGTTCAAACCCACCAGCCACTCCTCGGAAGGAAGGTTGGGCAATCCTACTTCCGTAGTGATACTGCCTCAGAAACCCAAGGAGGGGTCGCTATGAGTCAGGGCTGACTCGACGGCACATAACAACAACAACAAAGATAACCAGGAAAGGCACTGAAGAAAATGGATGTGGTAGTAGAGAGACTGATTTGTGGCTGAATCTTTTTCAAAACACTCCAGTTTCAAACCCTTCAGTGGCTTCCCAAGTCACATTGTGAAGACTAAGTCCTAATGATGGCCTGCAAGACTGTCGTAAGGATCTTCATATGAACATCGTACGAGATCTTACTTCAGCACCTCTGACATCTGTGGATAGATAATTCTCTGTTGTCGGGAACTGCCCTATGCATTGTAGGCTGGTTAGCAGCTTCCCTAGCCTTTACCCCCAAGGTGCTAGTAGTGTCCCCAAAGTTGTGACAACCAAAAGTGTTTCCAGGCATTGCCAATTGGCCCCTGGAGGACAAATTTATCCCCATTGAGAACTACTGTATTAAAGGATCTGTTCTTCTCTCCCAGCACTCCGCCCCAAGGTTATCCTCCTTCCTCCCTCTTGCTCACGCCTTTCTAGTTTCTTGGCCTCCCTGCTGTACAGCCACCTAAGGACTTCGTGTCAACTGTTTCCTACTCATAGAACATTTCCTTATCCATACAGCTAATCTGTCACCACCTTAAAAATTATAATCTACATAAAGAGACTAGAGGAACCCCTGAGAGGATTGCCCTAAAAAAAACCTCTAACTTGAAACTGAAAACATTCCCAGAGGCTACCTTCCAGCCAAATAAAAGATGGGACCATAAAGCAATGTGAAGAATGTACTCCTCAGAACAGTGAACAGTGAACTATAAGAGACCAACAGGACATTAGCCCAAAACCAAAGACGAGAAGACAAAGAGGGGCAGAGAAACTGGACAAATGGAAATGGGGAACCCAGGGAGGACATAGGGAGAGTGATAAGTTTCAGGAACTGCAGCCAATGTGAAAGAACAATGTGTTTATGAATTATTGATTAGAAATACTAATTTGCTATGTAAATTTTCATCTAAACCACAATAACATGGTGAAAAAGAAAAAAAGATTGTAATGGAGCCCCTGAGTGATGTAAACAGGTTGGCTACAAACTGAAGGTTGGTGGTTTGTATCCCTCCAGTGGCACCTTGGAATAAAAGCCCTGGTGATCTGCTTCCAAAAGTCACAGCCATCGACAGCTCTATGGACAGCAAACATTCTTTTCTGAAGCACATGGGATCTCCATGAGTTAGAATCAACTCGATGGCAACTTTTATTTTTAAAATTATAACATGGTCCCCATCTCAGCATTTCCTGTCTCCTTACCTTCTCTTATTTTGTCTTTTCTCTTTCCCCCAAAGTACAAATCACCTTCTAATATGCTATATAGTTTATCCATTTATTACTATAGTTACACGTAGTCCCTGACTTACAACAGGATTCCATTCTTACGATCCTGTCATAATTCTGTTCTGACCTAAGTTGAATACCTTTTTTTTCCTAGTTTTCATTATTATTGTCTTTTATTATCACTATCTTTATAAATATGAACTTTATTTGTCTTTGGGGGTTGGTAACATTACATACAAACTTACAGATATCTTGTAATACATAAATACATTAAAAATACACAAATAATAAAAATTTACTTTGGCATTGAAGAGTTGAACAGTGTTGACATTTTGTCAGTTGCAGTAATAACTCCACTTGTGGAAGGTTCTGTATCATCTGGATTATCCCTAGGAATGAGGATAGTGTTTCTAGTCAGAAAATTAGTAAGAATTGTCTCTATGGTCCTTTTCTTTTTTTCTTCATGTATTTTACAGTAACATCTCACTGCTTCCTGAAACTGCCTTTCAATTCCCTACACCAACACTGACACAGACTTCATTGTAGACCAGGCCACAGCCTGCTGTATGACAATGTTTTGAACAGTAAATCATAGCATTGAACATTTGTGAATGGATATCTGAGAATGATAACATCAACATATTACAAACTGAAACATTGTATGTAGTGTGTATCACTAACGATAAGATGTACAAAACAGTAGACAGGCAGGAAGACCTGGTATGGGTAGGCAAACAGGAATAGACCCATGATTCTACGTAAGTTTGGCAGATGATACTCCTACATACATACATTGTGGACCTGTGGACTTGGGGCCGTGGTTGCAGTGGACATCAAACTCAATTGGCACAACATAGCAGTGTAGTGCCTAAGGCACTTGACTGCTAATCAGAAGGCTGGTGGTTCATACCCACCAGCCACTCCTCAGAAGGAAAGTCAGGCAATCTACTTCCATAGTGATACTGCCTCGGAAACCCAAGGAAGGGTCGCTATGAGTCGGATCCGACTCGACGGCACATAACAACAACAACAACAACAGTGCACAAAAACATTTCTCTACATCCTACTTTGGGAGTAGCTACTGAGGTCTTAAAAGCTTGCAACAGCCATCTGAGATGACAATTATTGGTCTCTCCTCATCGGGGGCAAACGAGTGAAGGAAATCAAAGACTTACGCAAACAATTAGTCCAAGGGGCCAGTGGACCATGGGAACTTCAGCCTACATGACCTTAAGACCAAAAGAACTAGGTGGTACCTGAAAGGGATCAAAATTGGAGATCCTGAATAGAGTGGGAGGAAAAATATGGAACAAAATTCATTAACAAGAACAGGATTACTGGTTGCATAGAGAGTGGTGAGACCTCTGAGACTATGGCCCTGAGTCACCCTTTAGGCCTGGAATTTTTCTTACTTCCTTGCCTCAGCTCTCAGCCAAACAGTAGACAGGCCTATGAGCTGAACAACTGCAGTTGGGAGATACACTCCTTAGGACAGTCAACCATGGGAGAGCACAAGGGCAGCATTTGCACAAGGAGAAAGCTAGACAGGCAGAAATAGGTAAGAAGAATACAAAGACGTAACCACAGGGAGGTGGTGGAGAGCTGTTACATTGTTGGGATTGTAATTGGTGTCACAAACCAAAATGAGTATAAACTATTGAATGTAAAATGAATCTGCTTCATAAAATTACACCCAAATCACAATACAGAGTTAAGAAAAATATATACCAAACAAACTTCCACTCTTAAGTGCATTCATTGTGATTTTAATGTGTTATAAGTCCAGTACCACCTATATTTTTTAATTGCTTATTGTCTTTCTCTTCCAACTAGGATATAAACTCCATGGGGCAGGAAAACCATTCTCTTTTGCTCACTGCCTGGGACTGTGCCTGGCATCTCTGTTGTAGGCATGTAGTAATTATTAGTTTATTTATTTTAGATCTGTGTGTACAGTTTGGACTGATAAAACATAAAAGGAAGTTTTCTGGTAGGCTCTCCCAGGAGAGTTTGTTTCTGAGAGACGGGGACAAGAAGAGAGGAGAGAGAGAGAATCAAGGTGAGAAAGACAGAGGGATAGAGACATAGAGAGAAATACAGACAGATGAGAGAGAAGAGAAGGATAATGATACAGAGAGTTGGAAAGAGATGAAGAGAAAGACTTCTCTTCACAGAAAGAGAGACAGGGACAGACAAAGAGATAGGGAGAGACAAAGGCAGAGAAGAGAGACAGGCAGAAGGAGGTGAGGGAAGGAGAGCCAGAGGAGCAGAAAGGCAGAAATGGAGGGAGCGTGACAGAGAGACAGAGACACATGGGGAGGAAGGAACAAAAACAGATGAGAAAGAGAGGGAGAGGTGGAAAGAGAGCCCTGCTCTGCTCCTTTTGTTTGTTTGTTTGTTTTTTAAATAATATTTTATTGTTTTTGGTGAAGGTTTACACAGCAGTTTAGGTTCCCATTCAACAATTTCTACACAAGCTGTCCAGTGCCATTGGTTCCGTTCTTCACAATGCATGAACATTCCCATTATTTCCATTCGGGTTGTTCTGTTTCCGTTCATCTAGTCCCCGGCTTCCTTCCATTTTTGTCTTTGTTTTAAAGTAATGGTTGACCATTTGGTTTCATAAAGGTGATTCTTTAAAGGAGCAGTATTGGCTTCATTCTTACGCTTGCTCTCCTAATATAGCAGTACTAGGCTTACTTTCTACTTATTTCAGCTCATTTTTGACAGCAAGGAAAAAAAAAGTTCTTATTGGCTGGGCTTGGGTCATGTGCCAGTCATGTTGGATTGAAGTAAATGTGAGATGGTCATACCTGGTATTCTTACTCTGACGTTTCTTATTTTCCCATATTCAGAAGGCCTGTAGGTGGAGACACTAGGAGTAGAAACAGGTCCACCTGACTCCAAAACCTGTACTCTTTCATTCTTGGAATATTTTATTGTATTTTCAGTGGAAGTTTACACAGTTTAGGTTTACATTCAACAATGTTAATTTCTACACAAGTTGTTCAATGATATTGGTTACATTCTTCACAATTCATGAACATTCTCATTATTTCTGTTCTGGTTATTCTATTTCCATTAATCTAGTTTCCCTGCCTCCTTACATGCCCATCTTTCTTTTAAAACAATTGTTGACCATTTGTTCTCATATAGATGATTTTTGTAAAGAAGCACAGTACTTAAAGGTGACATTCATTATTTTTTGAGCCAATTTGTTATTTAATTACAAGGTGACTTCGGGTTGGTTTCAGTTCAAGGTTTGAAGAGTAACTCAGGGTAGTAGTCTTAGGGAGATCTCCACTCTCAACCAGTCCAGCAGGTCTAGTTTTTTTGTTTTGTTTTATTTTTTGGAAATTTCTAAAATGCGATTCTCTTCCACATTTTGCCTCATTCTGTTAGAGTTCATCTATTATGGCCCTGATCAGAACAATTGGTAGTGGTAACTGGCACCATCTTGTTCTTCTGGTCTCAGAGTAGATAAAACTATACTTTATGGTAATTGTTTTTAAAGTAATGAACTACAGCATAAGCATCGCTCACTTTCTTTCTTTGATCCCACAGGAAAATGGTTGACAAGGAGAAAAGTAAACAGTCTCACCGTTCCCTTAAGCTCAATGGCTGCTCTCAGTGTCTGAACTCCATTTCACTGGTAAGACAGCCTTTTTGGCAGTTGGTAAGCTGGGCAGTGCAAGGTGGGGTGCAAATAGGAATTAAAGAGGACCAAAGGACACTAATTAGGGAAGAGGAATAAAAATCCAGGGCGATTTCACTTCCCAGAGCCATAGAAATTGGGCCAGTATAGGTGTAAGGGAGGGAGGTTGATATGGGAAGGGTCTAAAAGGTTGCTGTATTAGCTGGGCAGCTTAGGCAAGGTGAGCTTCACCTTTTTCAACAACAATCCTGGAAAGATAATAGTAACACTCGCCTTAGAGGGTGGTACCAAAACCGAAACCAAACTCACTGCTGTCGACTCAGTTGCAACTCATAGCGACCCCTCCTTGGCTTTCTGAGGTGGTATCACTTCAGAAGTAGATTGCCCAATCTTTCTTCTGAGGAGTGGCTGGTGGGTTTGAACTGCCAGCCTTCTCATTAGCAGTCAAATGCCTTAGGCACTACACCACCAGAGCTCCTCTCAGAAGGTGGTAGTGAGGGTTAAATAAAACAAACTTTGTTAACTCACTTAGCACAGTGCGTGAGAAATGGTAGCCGTTCTTGCTATGATGGTACCTACTTAGTAGGTATTCACTGAGTGACTATAAAGTCACCCATTTTACATCCTAACTCCAGGTTTACCGGAGATCCAGAAACAACATGTCAGAACTCCTCAACTCCATCAGCCTGTGGCAGAAGACGCTGAAGGTCATTGGAGGCAAATTTGGAACCAGTGTTCTATCCTATTTTAACTTTCTGAAGTGGCTTTTGAAGTTCAACATTTTCTTGTTCATTGTGAACTTCAGCTTCATCATAATCCCTCAGTTTACCGTGGCTGAAAAGAACACCCTCCAATTCACTGGGCTGGAATTTTTAACTGGAGGGGTAAGTTCTCCATTTTCTTTGTGCAGAAACATCCAACCTGCATTCAGCACCCTAGAAACTAAGTAACATACCTGGCTGGTCACCTCATCCAGAAAACCTTATTGCCTGGGGGTGGACAGATGGGGAATGTGGGTGTTTTAATTTTTTTTCTGAAAGTAACATAAACACAACCAAGTGGAATTTTTATCCCCAGAGGTAACCACCATTAAGAGTTTGACGTTTTCCTCTCCATACTTCTCTTTTCTACATACATGTGGACACATTTACAAGTATATATGCATCCATTTCTTTTTTATGCAAAAGCTGAATTATTCATTATATACTGTCTACAACTTGATTTTTTTTTTTTTTAACTTAACACCATGTTGTGGATATTTTCCCATGTTGGTATTCGTGGGTATAATTTTTCTTTCTTTTTTGTTGTTATGTCCACAACATACAGTGTTTCTTCTGGAAAATTTCTATTAAATAGAAGAGAGCAAACTGAAAAACTGAAAGTTCACTTTACACTTCATCCCTTGCCTAACTTCCATTCAAGGTATGTCCATGCACACTGTTTTTCTTCCTATACAAACATAGATACACACACACACACACACACACACACAAAAAAAATTCTTGTAAAACAATAAAAAAGAAGATAAGATTGTACTACAGGTCTTGTTTTGCAACTTTTTTTTTATTCCACTAGATATCTTGGACATCTATATAGGTGCCCATTCTTTGTTTTAACAGCAGCCATAATTTATTTACCCAACTCCCTATGGAAGCATATAGTCCCTGCCTTGTGAGCTTTTGTTCTTGAAGGGATTGTTGCCATTGAGTTTCTGTAGAGCTGAGATTGGAAAACTACAGCCCAAGGGCCAAATTTAGCCTGAAGCCTGTTTTTGTACAGCTGTGAACACAAGATGGTTTTTATATTTTTAAGTAGTTGAAAAGAAGAGTAACATTTTGCGAAACATGGAAATCATAAGAAATTGAACTATCAATGTCTGTAAATAGTTTTGTCAGAACACAGACACATCTGTTTACATATTGTCTGTGGTGCTTTCAGGCTACAGGGGCACAGTTCAGCAGTTACTGCAATGACCATCTGGCCTGCAAAGCAAAAAATATTTATCATTTGACCCTTTACAGAAAAAATTTGCTGACCTCTGTTGTAAAATATAGTATGATCTTTTGTTTACCTCTCTCTCTCTGTCTCTCTCTTTCTCCTTCTCTTTCTCTCCCTTGCTCTTTCATTACAAGAAAATTTCCTTGAGATAGATGCCTTAAAATGGAATTACTGTGTAAATTTTTCCTTTCTTCTTTGTCATTACTACACACAGTTACACGAGACTTTTTTAATGAAAAATTTCAAACATACAGAAAAGAGTAGTATAATAAACACCCATTAACTCCTCTACATAGATTTAAAATTATTAACATTTTGCCATATTTACTTAGTCTTATTTTTTTGGAAGCATTTTAAAGTAATTTACAGACATCGGGACATTTTATTCCTAAATTCTTCAACATGCATTTCTAAAACATGACACATTTCCACAGTCACCTATTTAAAAAAAAAAAAAAAATCCCTAATGTCCTTTAAAAATCAGACCATGCGTATTTTCCCAATTGTCCCCAAAATGTTTTTAATAGTGTATTTGTTTAGATCCCACACTGATCAAAGATCACTTGTGGTATTTGGTTGTTTTTTCTTTTGTCTTTAGAACAGTTCTTCCAGCCCCATTTGCCTTTTTTCTTGACACTGAATTGTTGCAGAAACCTGGCTAGTTGTCCCATAGATTCCAACGTCCTAGATGCTGGAGTTAGTTGTTTCCTCGTAATCTCCTGTAATTTGTTCCTCTAGCCCCTCTTTCTTTCTTTCCCCTTTTTAATTGATATTTGAGTGAAAGTTTACAGAGAAAATTGGCTTTCCATTCAGCAATTCATATGTATATATTTTTTTTGTGACATTCAGTACAATCCTCACAATGTAACAACACTCTTCCCACTTCCTCCCTGTGTTTACCATTTCCCTTCATCCTTCTTTCCCATCCCTTCTTAGCTTTATCCCGGGACAAATGCTGCCTGTTGTTGTTGTTGTTGCTGTTAGGTGGTAAACTTTATTTTATTTTTTTAATCTAAAAGAATGTATTTATTATTAAAACTATAATAGCAATTCCATGTTTGTAAAAGTGGTATTGTACTCCATATGGTTTCAAAGGCTGATTTTTCAGAAGTTAATTTCCAGGGCTTTCTTGTTAGGTACTGCTGAGTGGACTCAAAGCTGCAAACTTTGAGTTACCACCCGAGTGTGTTAACTGTTTGTACCCATAAACAGCACTAAATTATAAAGTAAAAAGTAGAAAGCCTATCTTCCATTCCTGGAGGTAAACACTGTCAACAGTATCTTGTGTATCCTTTGTTGTTGTTGTTGTTGTTAGATGTCATCAAAATGGTTCTGACTCATAGGGGCCCTATATAAAATCAATTTGCACCATCCTCACCATTGTTGGTATGTTTGAGCCCATTGTTGCAGCCACAGGGTCAATCCATCTCACTGAGGGTCTTCCTCTCTTTCACTGACCCTCTACCAAGCATGATGTCCTTCTTCAGGGACTGGTACCTCCTGATAACGTGTCCAAAGTCCATGAGACAAAGTGTCACTCTCCTTGCTTCTAAGGAGAACTCTGGCTATATTTCTTCAAGACAGATTTGTTTGTTTCTCTGGCAGTCCATGGTATATTTAATATTCTTTGCCAACACTATAATTCAAAGGCATCAATTCTTCTTTGGTCTTCCTTATTCGTTACCCAGGTTTTACATGCATATGAGGCTATAGAAAATACTGTGGCTTGGGCAGGCTCATCTTAGTCTTCAAAGTGACATCTTTGCTCTTTAACACTAGAGGTCTCTTGCAGCAGATTTTCCCAGTGCAGTATGTCATCTCATTTCTTTCTTTCTTTTTTTTTTATTTTAAGAGCTTGTTTTACATTCAGTGTTACATGTACATTTAGTTTCATTCCCCATTTGCCATGTCCAACCCCAACCCAGTCTCCTCCCCTCCCTACCCTATAACCTTCCCCCCGCACCCCTCATATTTATGCATTTCTGTTTGTCCTGCATTTCCTAAATTTGAATGTTGGTCCTCTGGTGTCCCCATGGTCTACTGCTCTAAGGGTTGTATTACCATAGAGTATGTGGGTGCATCATCCTGGGTTGAGTGGTCTGCATGTACATCTTGTTAACTATTAGGCTGAGAGCCAGCCCCTGGGGGTGCATTTTATTCCAGGCACCAAATGTATTCCAGGGCCATAGTACTGGGCATCTCACCAGATTTCATCTGACCAGTAATTCTGGTCATTTTTGAGTTTTTT
>NW_006922515.1:77814-82026 GCF_000298275.1 Orycteropus afer afer | reverse complement strand
GGGGGGGGGGAGTTCTTCACTTCTGATGCTAGGAGACCATTAGTTGCATCTTAGATGGCCACTTGAAAGCTTTTAAGACTCCAGTCACTACCCACCAATGTCATCTCATTTCTTGATGTCTGCTTCCATGGGCATTAATTATAGAACCCTGACAACTCCAGTCTTTTCTCCATTAATCATGGTCTTACTTACTGGTCTAATTTGTAAGGGTTTTTGTGTTCTTTTGTTTGAATTTTAATCCATACTGTAGGCTGTAGTCCCTGATCTTCATGAGTAAGTGCTTCAAGTCATCTTTACTTTCAGCCAAAAAGGTTGTGTGATCTGCATATCTCAAGTTGTTATTGAATCTTCCTCCAATCCTGATTCCATGGTTTTCTTGGATTATTTGCTCAGCATATAATTTGTGTATGTATGGTGAAAGAAAACACCCCTTATGCACACCTCTCCTGGTTTAAAACCATTAAGTATCCCCTTGTTCTGTTTGGACAACTGCCTCTTGGTCTATGTACAGTTCCCTCATGAGCACAACTAAATGTTCTGGAATTCCCATTCTTTACTATGTTATCCATAATTTGTTATGATTCACACAGTGAGCCTTCTGGTTAGCCATCAAATGCCTTAGGCGCTCCTAAAAATGAAATGGAATGCATAAATATTGATATCCTAAGAATTAGTAAGCTGAAATGGACTGGTATTGGCCATTTTTAATCTGACAATCATACAGTGTACTATGCTTGGAATGACAAGTTGAAGAGCAATGGCAATGCATTCATCATTAAAAGAACATTTCAGGGTCTATCCTGAAAACATTGCTATCAGTGGTAGGATAATATCCATATGTGTACAAAGAAGACCAGTTAATACTACTACTGTTATTCAAATTTATGCACCAATCACTAAAGCCAAAGATGAAATAATTGAAGTTTTTAGTAACTTCCACAGTCTGAAATTGAGAAAAGTATGCAATCAAGATGTATTGATAATTACTGGTGATTGGAATGCAAAATTTGGAAGCAAAGAAGCAGCATCAGTAGTTGGAAAATATGGCTTTGGTGATAGACATGATGCTGGCATTCACATGATAGAATTTTTCAAAACCAATGACTTATTCATTGAAAATACATTTTTTAACAACATAAATGGTGACTATACACATGGACCTCACCAGATGGAATACACAGGAATCAAATCAACTACATGGCAAGAGGCGATGGAGACAATATCATCAGTCAAAACAAGGCTATCATTGATGGTCAGTGAAACAGACTTTCAATATCATTGATGGTCAGTGAAACAGACCATCAGTTGCTCATTTCAGGCCCAAGTTGAAGATCAAGAAAATTAAAACCAATCCCTTAGGGCCAAAAGATGACCTTGATTATATACCACCTGAATTTAGAGACCATCTGAAGAATAGCTTTGATGCATTGAACACCAATGACTAAAATCAGATGAGCCATGGGATGACATTAACAGACATCATAAATGAAGAAAGCAAAAGGTCATTCGAAAGACAGGAAAAGAGGAAAAGACCAAAAGGTATATCAGAAGAGACTCTGAAACTTGCTCTTGAATGGATATAAGCTAAGTGAATGGAATAAATGATGAAAAAAAAAAAGCTGAACAGAAGATTTCAAAGGGTAGCTTGGGAAGACAAAGTATAATGAAATGTGTGGAGACCTGGAATTAGAAAACCAAAAGGCAAGAATGTGCTCAGCATTTCTGAAGCTGAAAGAACTGAAGAAAAATTTCAAGCGTTGAGTTGCAATACTGAAGGGCAAATACTATGCAATACTATGGGCAAAATATTGAATGATGCAGGAAACATCAAAAGAAGATGGAAGGAAAACAGAGTCACTGTACCACAAAGAATTTTTGACATTCAAACATTTCAGGAGGTAGAATATGATCAAGAACTGATGATATTGAAGGAAGAAGTCCAAATGTCACTGAAGGAATGGGTGAAAAACAAGGCTTCAGGAATTGGCGGAAACCCATTGAGGTGTTTCAACAAAGGGATGCAGCACTGGAGGTACTCACTCATCTATGCAAAAAAAAAAATTAGAAGACAGCTACCTGGTCAACCAACTGGAAGAGATCCATATTTATGCTCATTCCAAAGAAAAGTGATGAAACAGAATGAGAAATTATTGAAGAATATCATTAATATTACATGTGAGTAAAGTTTTGCTGAGGATAATTTAAAAAACGGTTGCAGCAGTATATTCACAGGGAACTGCCAGAAATTCTAGGTGGATTCAGAAGAGGGCATGGAATGAGGGATATCATTGCTGAAAGTGGTGAACATGGGTGTGCATATATTTGTTCATGTCTTGGCTCTTATTTCTCTAGGACATATACCCAGTAATGAAATTGATGGTTCATATGGTATTTCTATTTCCAACTTCTTAAGGAAGTAGGATAGACTGTGTAGATCATAAAAGATTATGCATGATATTGTGATGAATGAGAATTCAAGCACTTAATTGTGCTTATAAGGAATCTGTACATAGATTCTTAGAACAGACCAAGAAGATACCACATTATTTAAGATCAGGAAGGGTGTGCATCAGGGTTGTGTCCTTTCTCCACACTTATTCAATCTGTATGCTGAGCAAATAATCCGAGAAGCTGGAGTATATGAAGAAGAACATGACATCAGGATTGGAGGAAGACTTATTAACAACCTGCAATGTGTAGGTGACACAACTTTGCTGAAAGTGAAGATGACTTGAAGCACTTACGGATGAAAATTAAAGACTGCAGTCTTCAGTGTGGATCACACCTCAACATAAAGAAAACAAAAATCCTCACAAATGGACCAATAGGCAGCATCATGATAAATGGAGAATAGATTGAAGTTGCCAAAGATTTCATTTTACTTGGATCCACAATCAATACCTATGGAAGCAGCAATCAAGAAATCAGATGTTGTATTGCACTGGGAAAATCTGCTGCAAAAGACCTCTTTAAAGTGTTGAACAGCAAAGATGTCACTTTGAAGACTGTGGTGCACCTAACCCAAGTCATGGTATTTTCATTCACCTCACATGCATGTGAAAACTGGACATTGAATAAGAAAGATCAAAGAAAAGTTGATGCTTTTGAGTTGTGGTGTTGGTGAAGAATACTGAAAATGCCATGGACTTCCAAAAGAACTAACAAATCTGTTCTTGAAGAAGTGCAGCCAGAATGCTCCTTGGAAGCCAGACTTCATCTCACTACTTTGGTCATGTTGTCAGAAGGGACCAACCATTCCCTGGAAAAGGATATCATGCTTGGTAAAGTGGAGGGTCAGCAAAAAAACCGAGAAGATCTTCAACAAGACGGACTGCTACAGTGGCTGCAACGATGTGCTCAAGTATAGCAAGAATTGTGAGGATGGCGCATGACTGTACAGTGTTTTGTTCCCTTTTACATAGGATCGCTGACTCAATGGCACCTCACAACAACAACAGCAAGGAAGGACCATGCTGCTTTCCACAGTAGTTTTACCATTTTACAGTCCCACCAGCAGTATACAAGGGTTGTTTTTTCTCCACATCCTTGCCAACCTTTGTGGTTTCCTGGTTTTGTGAACTTTGCTATTATTGCTGGAGTGAGATGGTATCCTCTCTGATGTCTGATGATCATGGGTGTTTCTTCATGGGTTTGTTAGCCTCCTGAATGTCTTCTTTGGTGAAGTGTTTGTTCATGTTCTCTGCCCATTTCTTAATTGGATTGTTTGTCTTTTTGTTATTAAGATGTTGATGTTTTCTGTAAATTTTAGAGATTAGTTCCTTGTGTGATATGTCATTGCCAAAATTTTGTTCCTAGGCTATAGGTTCTCTTCACTCTTTTGATGAAGTCTTTTGGTGTACATAAATGTTTAATTTTTAGGAGGTCTTCTGCTATGTGTGCATTTTTAGTTATGTTTGATAGTGTATTTATGCCATGTATTGGATCCCCTAACCTTACCCCCATTTTTTCTTTGATGATCTTTATGGCTTTAGGTTTTACATTTAGGTCTTTGGTCCATCTTGAGGTAGTTTTTATGTATGGTGTGAGATATAAATCCTGTTTTGCTTTCCTGCAAATAGATGTCCAGTTTTTCCAGCACCATTTGTTAAAGAGGCTATTTCTTCCCCATTTACCCATTTAATGGGTTCCAGTAAAGCAAGATAGCAAAAATCAGCTGCCCAAAAGTGGATGGATTTACTTCTGGGTTCTTAA
>NW_006922515.1:73131-74944 GCF_000298275.1 Orycteropus afer afer | reverse complement strand
ATAGTGACCCCTCCTTGGGTTTCCGAGGCAGTATCATTATGGAAATAGATTGCCCCATCTTCCTTCCAAGGAGTGGCTGGTAGGTTTGAACTGCCAGCCTCTGGTTAGGTTTAGTCCTAAGTACTTCATCTTTTGGGTAGATATTGTAAATGGTACTATTTTTCCTGATTTTATTTTCAGAGTGCTCTTTGTTAGTATATAAGAATCTGACTTGTTTTTGTATGTTGATCTGTGCCATCCTCATAATCATTGTCTTGCATGAGCCCACTGTTGCAGCAATGTTGTGTCATTGGATCTTGTTGAGGGTCTTCCTTTTTTTTTTTCTGACTCTCTACCTTACCAAGCATGAGATCATTCTCTAGGAACTAATCCTTCCTGATAACATGACCAAAGTACTAGAGACAAAGTCTGGCCATTCTTACTTCTGAGGAGCATTCTTGCTATACTTCTTCGAAGACAGATTTGTTCCTTTTTCTAGCAGTCCCTAGTACATTCAATATTTGCCTACACAACATTTCAAATGCACCTGTTATTTTGTGGTCTTCCTTATTCATTGCCCAATTTTCATCTGCATATAAGGCTACTGAAAACACAGTTGCTTGGATCAGGTGCACCTTAGTCTTCAAACTGACATCTTTGCTCCTTAACACATTGAAAGGTCTTTTGCAGATTTCCCCAATGCAGTATGCCATTTGATTTCTTGGCTCCTTCTTCCATGGGCATCAATTGTGGATCCAAGTAAAATGAAATCCTTGACAATTTCAGTCTTTTTTCCATTTATCATCATGATGCTTATTGGCCCAGTTGTTGTTGTTGTTGTTATGTGCCGTCGAGTCAGACCCTACTCATAGTGACCCTTCCTTGGGTTTCTGAGGCAGTATCACTATGGAAGTCCAGTAGTGAAGACTTTTGTTTTCTATATATTGAAATGTAATCCATACTGATCTTCATCAGTAAGTGATTGAAGTCCTCTTCACTTTTCAAAGCAAGGTTGTGTCATCTGCATATCATAGGTTGTTAACAGATCTTCCTCCAGTCCTGATGCAAGATTTGTTATAATACTTTTGTCTTCTTGAGCTGCCCTCTGAAGGCTTCTGTCCAGATATTTTATTTCATCACTTATTTCATTCACTTTAGCTACTCTCTAATCAAGATCAAGTTTCAGAATCTCTTCTGATGTTTTGGTCTTTTCTTTCATTCTTGTGTTTTTAATGACCTTTTGTTTTCTTCATGTGTGGTGTTCTTGATGTCATCCCACAACTCATTTGTGTTCAGTGTGTCAAACCTACTCTTCAGATAGTCTGTGAATTCAGGTTAGATATACTCAGTGTCATATTTTGCCTCTTGTGGACTTGGTTTAACTTTCTTAAGCTTCAGATTCAACTTGCATATGAACACTTGATAGCCTATTCCACAGTCAGCCTGTGGCCTTGGTCTAGGAGATTGAGCTTCTCCATTGTCTCTTTCCACAGATATACTTGATTTGATTCCATCTGGCAAGGTCCACGTATATAGTCATTGTTTACATCGTTGAAAATAAGTATTTACAACGAATAAGTCCCTCAAATTGCAAAATTATATTGTGGTAGTTAAGTTTGTGTGTCAAATTGGCTGGACCTGGTTGAGTTGCTGGGCAGCTGGATGAAGTATTCCCTATGATGAGACTGGTAATCAACTCCATGGTGGAATCTACTGTGAGCAGCTGAGTAGCTGCCTTGGGGAATGTGGTCTGCTTCCTGTATCTAAGCAGAAGCCTTGGGGAATGGTCTCTAGCTTATGGCACACTTAGACCTTGCATGTAGCTGTGTCGTTG
>NW_006922515.1:68937-71196 GCF_000298275.1 Orycteropus afer afer | reverse complement strand
TTGTAAGGTTGGTCTGGTTTTAACAAATTCCCTTAATTTCTGCTTATCTGGAAATGTCCTAATTTCACCATCATATTTGAGGGACAGTTTTGCTGGGTACATAATTCTTGGTTGGAAATTTTTCTCTTTCAGGGTTTTATATATACCATCCTATTGTCTTCTCACCTGCATGGTTTCTGCCGAGAAATCCGAACATAGTCTTATTGGTTGCCCCTTGTAGGTGACTTTTCGTTTTTCCCGTGCTGCTTTCAGGACTCCTTCTTTGTCTTTGGTTTTGGTGAGTTTGATGATGATATGTCTTGATGATTTTCTTTTGGGGTCTATCCTGTTTGGGGTTGAATGGATATATTCACATCTTTCTTCATACCAGGAAAATTCTCTTCCAACAAATCTTCACCAATTTTTTCTGTGGTTTTGTCTCTTCCTGTTCTGGAATTCTGGTTATACATAGGTTGTTCCTTTTGATGGTATCCTACATGAACCTTAGGCTTTCATTTTGTTTTGATCTTTTTTTCTGATTGATGGCTTTCTAAAGAAGTATTGAGGTATTTGCCTTCACTCTCACTAGTTCTGTCTTCCATTGATTCAATTCTGCTCCTTTGTCTGTTCAATGTCTTCTCTATTTCTGAAAATTTAGTATTAATGTCCTGGATTTCTATGTGTAGATTTTTGTATCATTTCTAATTTTTCATTTATCATTATTTTGTCATTTTGTTTTTGTATTGTCTTTTGAAATTGTTCTAGGATTTTCTGTGTTTTCCTCAGTGTTGTCAGTGTTTTCCTTGATCTGTCTTTCAATCCATTGAAGACACCTAAATATAATTCTTTTGAATTCCTTATCAGGAATTCCAGTGCTGCATCTTCCTCAGGGATGTGTTTTGGGTTTGTATCCTGGTCCCTTGTTTCTCCTGCTTCATCTTGTTTCTTTGTATGCACTGTGATGCTCTGTTGTCTCAGAGGCATTGTGATGTTTTTGTGGTTATATTTGGTGATTGCATGTCGGAATGACTTGCCCATGATTTTCATTTTCCTTGTTTTGTTCGTATGTTATCTACATAAGCAGGGTCCTGTGTTGTGTTCTTCTATTGACTAGTTGGCAGTACTTATACACTGTCCACTTGTCTCCTTTCCCATTGTCAGCCTCCCATATGTCCCTGCCATCCTTGGCAAACAGACCCTATTCTTAGGCCCCTGGAATCCAAATGAGAATGCTGTCACTTTCAAATCCAAAATGGCCACTGCTTGTAAATATTCAAAATGGCTGCACCCTCAGTCACTTTAGATATTCAGAATGGCCAACACTTGTAAACATTGAAAATAGCTGAGCCTTCAGTCACTTTAGATATCCAAAATGCCCACCACTTGTAAACATTCAAAGTGGCTGCACCCTCCAGACAGCTCAGGTTGTCTCCCTCCTTGCTGTTTCCCTTATGAGTTAGAGGCCACCAGCGCAGTTGTCCCTGCAGCAATTGGCAACCAGGGCTGATCTTTAGGTCAATTCTCAGGTCTTAACACCACTTGGAAATATTCAGGCTATTGGTCTGGTCAGAGTAGCTGACAGTCCAATGCTCCGACCATCTCCATACTCAGTGTTTTCATTCAGGTTTTTCCACTAGTTGGTCCCTAATCCACTTCTGTATACTTCCTTTCAAAGCTCAGGGCTCCAGGATTATCTCCTGTATCTTTGTCAATTGGTTTCTCTTTACTTTGTTGAAGAGGGTCTGTGTAGCTTGTCTGCCTATTCCTCCATCTTACTGGAAGTCCCTTGTTCTTAATTCTCTTACATTCGTCTATGTGTCTTTCATTGTACCAATCAGTACCAGGCTGTTTTGACTATTGTGGCTGTGACTACTTGTGGTTTTGAGATAGAGCAGTGTGAAGCCTTTGTTGTTCTTCTTTAGTAGTGTTTTGCTTGTCTAGGGTCTTTTTCCTTTCCATATAAAGAAGGTAATTAGTTTTTCATCTCTTTAAAGAATGATGATAGAATCTGGATTGAGATTGCATTATATCTATAGATTGTTTGGGGTAGGATTATCATTTTCACAAAGACTTAATGTCTTCCTGTCCTATATACATGAGCATGGTATATTCTTCCATTTATGTAGGTCTCTTATTGTTTATTGTGTTAATATTTTGTAGTTGTCTTTGTATAGGACTTTTGTGAGTATGTTGTTGTTGTTATGTGCCATCAAGTCGGACCTGACTCATAGTGACCCCTCCTTGGGTTTCCGAGGCAGTATCATTATGGAAATAGATTGC